>NW_004567116.1:6056368-6060539 GCF_000260355.1 Condylura cristata | reverse complement strand
GGTCAGGAGAGGTCTGCTGTGCCATGTGGGTCAGCTCCCTGGCGGGGGATCAAACTCAGGCCACAGCAGTGATACACTGAGACTTAGCCCCTAGGCCACCAGGGAGAACCTCACTCAGATTTTTCAGTGCTTATGGTTGGATGTAATCACAGGACATCAAAGAGATACAAAGAATGTATAGAGGCTTCTGAAGATAAGTATCTATAAGTTGCAAGCCGAGATCATTGATTTCTCCAAGTTGCTATTCATTCAAGGAGACATTCTTGGGTGTCTACTGTGCCAGTGGCAATATTTCATCACTGAACAAGACAGAGAGACTCTGTGGTCCCCAGAAGTTATTCTTTTTTTTTTTTATTAAAAAGTTTATTTTTACATCATTTTGCACATTTTTTTTCATCTCAATTGTAATCCCCACGGGTTTCCCATCACCAAATCACCCCTGAGAAGTTATTCTTTTATGGACTGATAATGTCTTCCTTCCACTTTCCATAAAGTAATGGAAGTGCCAGAGTGTTTGTAAGCGTGTGGGGAGAGGGTGGAAGTGCCGGAGGAGCGTTGAAGTAGGACCAAGGGGAGCACTTTCCCTCTCGCCAGAGGTCCTCAGGATGGACACTTTGCAGGGACAGAGGACACAAGTCTGCCTTGTCGCGTCAGGAGTCGGGTTGGATGGGAGCCACAAGATGAAACCAGTAAACTCACTAAAGAACCCGCCAACTGGGTCAGACCTTTAAGTTTCTCTGGCAATCGCACAAAAAGGACTCCCAGCAGCAGTAATGGCCAATGTGGGGAGTTCAGCAATGGTGACCTATATTTTCTTTTCTTAAAAATGATGTATTTATTCATACATACAGAACTGGGGTACAGGCCAAAGGAGCAGGAATGGTGAGAGGATTCACCAGGGACAGAGCAGGGAGCAGAACAGGCAGATCGACGAAGTACACTGCTGAGGGGAGCCGCGGGCAGGTCAGGAGAGGTCTGCCATGCCGTGTGGTCACCTCTGGGGCAGGTGGGGATCGAACTCATGCTGAAGTAGCTTTAGCTTCTTAGTGCTGTGCTTTAATCCACTGCATCACCAGGGAGGGCCCTCTCCTATTATGTTTTCAACCTGGGCAGATTCTCTTCCACGCTGAAGCCATCGTGGTCACCAGCAGATGCCACTTTCCTGAAGGTTCCTGCTGAATCGCAGGTCTAGTTCTGGTGGCCTTTTCCTGGCTCTCCATCCTTGGACCAACCCTGATTTCACAGGCTAACCCTGCTGTGGTAGAGCACTGCTAAGTTGGACCCTGGGCATTCTATTTCTAGAAGTCATTCTGGAATCCCTTCCTCTTGAGACATTTTTTAACCAGTAGAATATGGTAACATTGAGAGATTTTCACTTCTGTGAGCTTAAAAGAGATGTGGGTGCAGGCCAGAGGTGCAGGGGCGGTGAGAGGATTCACCAGAGACAGAGTGGGGAGCAGAACAGGCAGATCAATGAAGTACAATGCCGAGGGGAACAACAGGGGAGTCAGGAGAGCATGTTGTGCCATGTGGGTCACTCCCTGGCTGGGGATGGAACTGGTGCTGCAGTGGCTGCGGCTGGCTTCATGGTGCTGCGCTTTAACCTGTTGCGCCACCAGGGAGGGCTGAGACTGTGACTTTTATCTTCCTGGCAGACTCTCTCAAGCTGGCTTTGATCGTTCACATTCATGCTGGAGATGCCCCCTGGCAAGGGACGAAGACCACAGCCACCAAAGCACTGAGGCCCTCAGACCAGCAACTCTGACATCGAACTTGGAGCTAAGCCTTCCCCATGAGTCTTCAGATAAGACCCCAGCCCTGGGTGACACTTTGATTTCAGCTTCAGGAAAAATCAGAATCCAGGGACTCAGCCCAGATTCCTGACCCACAGAAACAATGAGGAAAGAGGTATGTATGGTCTGAAGCCTGTGTGTTTTGGATAACCTTGTTACCCAGCAACAGGCAACTAATCAATACATCTGGCTTGTACACAGGGTGGATGAAGTCAGATGCAAACCCTAGAGACTGCAGCAGAGAGTAGGGGTGTCTCCCCAAAGAAAACTAAGGTGCAGCATTCGAAGCGGGTGGAATCCTAGCAGGCAAAAGTTCCACATGTCTACCTCACACTTCTGTTTGGGAATGCCAGGAGGCAGCTGGAAACACATCTGGAGCTATAGATTTGGCAGTGATTCGTATGAGAACAGGTGACGGGTGAAACTCTTAAGTCTGGATGAACTTGTCCCCCAAGGGAGAAGCGTTGAGGGCAGATCTCTTGGGGGATACCACAAATTAAGGGACAGATGGAAGAGGAGAGGTCTAGGCAGTCACATCTGACACCCAGCACGTGAGCTCGCTGGGTCGGTAAGAACATCTGGTGGTCACAGCCTCTCTCAGAGAGCCCAGGCTTCAGGTTGGGCTGTGCACTGGGAATTCGCAACAGAGATGTCAGCATGGAAATCAGGCTCCTACATGTGTTTGCCCAATGAGAGCAGAAGGGAGAAGACTGAGAGTAAATCCTTGCAGAATGCATCTGTTTAGGTGGGGATGCGAAGGAAGAGGACTTGGGGGTGGGTAGTTGGAGAGCGAGGGGCATCTTCCAGAGGCTGCGGGCATTTCAGACTGATGATGCGTCTCTACAGACAAGCGCTAAGAAGAGGACTGTGCTATGAGGCTTGAGAAAAGAATGAAGCATCAGTATCGAGGTGCTACAGGTCATACGAGTGGGAAACATTCAGAGGGACTTAGGGGCAGAAGCCAGAGAGCAAGGGTTAAAGAATGGGTGAAGGAGAGCGTGAAAGCAGGCTGGAATTGCGAGAATTTTGAGACTTCTAGGGCAGGTTGTAGGAAGGTTTGAAGAGTCTGACTGATATCTTACCGTGCTTATCTCAGTATAACTACAGCAAGACAGTGGTCTTTTTTTTTTTTTTTAAAGATTTATTTATTTATGCATATGAGAACTGGGGTACAGGCCAGAGGTGCAGGGAGTGAGAGGATTCACCCCAGACAGAGTGGGGAGCAGAACAAGCAGATCAGTGAAGTACCCTGCTGAGGGGAGCAGCTGGCGGGCGGTCAGGAGAGGTCTGTGCCATATGGGTCAGCTCCCTGATGGGGGATTGAACTCATGCTGCCATGGCTGCAGATAGCTTCACTTAATCCCTTGGGCCACCAGGGAGACCCAAGTTCTAGTTCTTTCTGAGACAACAGGTCCAAAATGTCCTCCAAACTAGGTGTCTGCAACCTTTGCTATAAAGAGCCAGTAAATTTATGTGCGGGCCAGACGGTGCCCTCATAGTTACCACCTTCCACGGGAAAGCTGTCACAGACGCTGGTGACCACCAGGCAGGGCTGTGTGCCAACTAGTTTAATTTGCAAAGAGCTGGGAGAGGGCAAGCTTTGGACTTTGGGCTGTCCTCTGCTGACCCCTGTTCTAGGCCTGCGAAAGAATTGGAGGGGTCATCAATGAGGCAGCTGATGCAGTGAGGATTCCTATTCAAGACCTCGAGGAAATGGGTTGTCCGCAGAAAGAATGTTCTAGCACCTCTCTGGGTGCTTGAAGTGTGATGTCCTCTCTGAACATCTGCTTTGTCCCTTCAGCTGGAGCACCTTGGGGCCAGGGATGTCTTCAGCAAGAGTTGCAGACCCTTCCACACAGGAAGTGCTTAGCCACAGAAGGGGTTGAGAGAAGCAATGGTAAAGAGGCAGGAAATCTACTGGTCAGCAAGTGAGATGCTGAAAGGTCTCTCGTGGAAAGGTCTCTGTGGGTCACAGGGACTCAGAAGTCATGTGATTAGCAACCGGGTCACTTCCACGGATGTTTGAGCAGGTGAGCTTTTGTCTGTTTCAGATTCAACCCTTCCAGATGGAAGGAGGGGGGTTGCCCTGTGCCAAGGGTTACAGAATCTGTGGTGTACCCAAAGAGAGGTGCGTGTGGACGCTGGGGACTTGGAAGGCAGGAGAAAGGGCACCCTAGCATGGCCCTGGACTTGCTGCTGGGAGGACCTGCCCAGCGGGGCCACAGCAAAGCCCAGGCACATTCTGGAACTTCCAGAGGAGGAGGCAGGGCTGTGGAGGTGGGGTGGCTGGCAGCCAGATCGCTCCTGGGTGCATTTCTTTACACCGCTGTAACACGTTGCACCGTGTCTGGCTGTTCCTGGCCTCCATTTTTGACTCT
>NW_004567116.1:6052993-6055244 GCF_000260355.1 Condylura cristata | reverse complement strand
GCTAATGCCGCTACCTGGTCAGTCTTCTGCCCCGCAGCTTCGTGGTGATGGTGCTGGGCTGACACAATCCTACCGACACAGGAGGATGGCTGTCCATGTTCTCGTAAGCTGGACACGCCTGGGCACTCTGGGCTTTCACATGCTGGGCTGAGGCCTGATTTGGTCCCCTCTGGAGCTTGGGATCACTCAGAATGACTGATTTCACACTGCTTCTTTGTCAGAGAAGAACATTTCTTGAACAAACGATGACACATGTGGACATGCAAAGCCCTCAATGAGCTGTCTGAGTTCATGGGTTCGTGTTAACTTGTGATGGAACACAGCAGCCTGCTGCTTGCCCTTGGGAAGGTGATATCCCCACCCTACCCCCATCAACACTTTGGCTTCTATCCTTCAGAAAAGGTTGGACCTTTTCACAAGATGGCGCCCGAAAGCAAGGAAGGAAGCTAGGCTTGGAAGGCCAAGGAAACAGGGCTGAAAGGCGTCCTTAGCCACACACACACACACACACACACAGATCTGCACACCACTCATCCCCCCGGTGCCCAAGACACTTTGGCTCCTTGGAAGAGCACCCAAAGGAGAAACAAACTTGTCCACTCTGCCAGCCTCAAGTTCCCTTGACCGCCAAGTCCGTCAGGACCGAGACAGAACACCACGGCACACTCGTGTTCATGTGGATGTCAAGGTGAACAAACCCCAGATCCAACAGGCTGGCAAGAGGCTCTGTGGCATTGACGGGGCCAAGGTGAACCCCCTGAACACATCTGATGGAGAGAAGACATGTTGCCTGACTCCTTAGGGCACTTTGGATGTTGCCAACAAAATTGGGATTATCTCAACTGAGTCCAGCTGGCTAAGTTTTCCAAAAAAAAAAAAAAAGAAGAAGAAGAAGAAACTAGAGGCTGGACAAATCTGTCAATTCCTCCTCGCCTTCATCTTTGCTCTGTGTGTCTTATAGGTATTGAGAGTCATAAGAAAGGGTCCCAGAGGTGGGAGTAGGGACTTTGAATTTCCTGGGCATGGATGCAGTTTAGATCTGGGGAATTTTATAAGGGAGGGTGAAGAGAAAGGACTTTTGTTTCCAGCAGCGAGAATCATAGAACGTGATTCACCAGCAGAATTCCCAGCATCCTAGACCTATGTTGTCCAAGTCAGTAGGCACTGGCTCCATGTGGCCTTCAGAGTAGTTATAATTGAATAAGATTGGAAGGCTCCGCTCACAGTAGCCACCTTTCAAGATGTCTCCCATCAGTAACACACCACCTCCAGCTCCCCAAGGCAGTCCACTACACCGTCCACTACTGGACCGGTCAGTCCACGCAAGGAAAGTGGGACTCAGAGAGGGGCCACCACCTGGCCTGGTGTATTCCTGGCAGATCTGGGCCTAGAACAAAGGTACCCCACTCCCTGTGGCCTGGGGGGGTGGGGGTGTCTCTCCGGGCTCCCACCTCCACGGGAGTGGGCCCAGCTTGGTTGGCCAGACAGCGGGGCTGCTCCCAGGGGGTGTTTGCTAAGAAGCAGAGCTCCAGATGCTGCACATTCCTGATAGGGTCAGACCTGCCCTGCGGCACTCTCGGGGAATTAGCTCCACTGAAGAGCACGGCTCCTCTTTCCGGAGCTGCCTCTTCCTGCGCAGCCCCGAGGTCGGGTCGTGGCAGGCGCTCTCGGCGCCCTCGCATCGCCGGGGTGAGCACGCTCGCGGGCTGCGTGGGTCCCCCGTAGGAGAGGTGAGGTGGGAGACGCGCAGGAAGCTGCATCCCTCGCATCTTCCCAGGTCTCCAAGTCCAGCACGAGGGGCAGCTGAGAACAGGGGTTCTGCCGGCCCAACGTTGGGGAGGCATTTGGCGGGAAGCGGCTCGGCCTTCACCTGCAGTCCTGCAGGGGGGTGGGGTGGGGGGGTAGGATGGAGAGAGCGGGGAGAGGGGCGCCCCGGAGCGGGGGTCGGGGTGAGAGGCCAGGGGAGGGGGCGCCCGGGAGCGCCCTGACCTCGCCGGCGGTGGGGAGGCGGAGGGGATGGGGGTTGGGGGAGAAGAGGGGAGCCCGGCAGCCAATGGGAGGGAGGATCTCGTTTCAAAAGGGTTAACCCACAGCCAATGGGAGCCTGGGGAGCGGATCCTGCTCACTCCATTCAAGAATCCCAAGTATTCAAGATGGACGGCAGGGAGTGTGGAAGGAGAAAGGGGGCGAGGGGGGAAGAGCGAGATCGGCCAAGAACGGGGCGCCGCGGCCGGCCGGCTCCGGGACCTCG
>NW_004567116.1:6032455-6052893 GCF_000260355.1 Condylura cristata | reverse complement strand
GCGGGAGGGCGCGAGAGGTGGGGAGCGAGGCCGGGGAGGGGAGCCGAGAGGGAGGGAAGGGCAGAGAAAGAGCCCGGGAAGAAGGAGGTGGCGGGCAGAGGAACGTAACGACGAGCGGTGTGTAGCATCGCAGCGCCCAGAAGGGTAACGCCGCCGACTCGGCTTTATTCTCCGGGTTCGGGGAGGGGTGGCCCGGCTCTGTCTCTCGCCTGCCTCTCCCTCTCATTCTCTCGCACTCGCGGGCATCTCTGTCCTTTTCCCCTTCCAACTGCAGCTGGGAAGCCGGGGTTCGTCCTGCCGGGGCAGCCCCACTGTCATTTTCCAAGGGGGGGTGTGGTGGGGAAGGGGTGGGCAGGGCTGTGGCCGGGCGGGGGTGTGGGGGCGCGGGGACTGGAGGGCTGGCCGGGGCCGGGTGGGGAGTTCTGCATCTTGAGAAGTTGCGGGCTGAGCCCAGGGGCTGCGTGTGGGTGTGAGGCCCGCTCCTGAGCGGAGTTGTGGGGTCTGGCGGGGCGGTGGGGGTGCGGGGGAGCTGGGCGCGCGGTCCGGCTTGCTGTTTGGGGGAGTGTGGAGTGCAGCGGAGTGGGGCGGCGTGGCTGAGAGTTGGTGTGCGCGTGTGTGGTCTAGCGCGAGGGGTGTGTGTGGGGGGTCACCGTTGGGTGCTGAGGGAGAGCGCCCCCCGCCCCCGCGCGGCCCCCTGCCCCGCTCATCCCATTCACAGAACTTGGCTTTCAGGACCCTCCTGATCTCCTCCTCCCGTCGCCATGGCTGCGGGAAGGGGTGGGAGGAGACAGTTGGGGCCGGCCCCTGCTCCTGCTGCTCCGGCTAACCCTCCACCTGCCCTTTCTCTCCCTTCCACAGGCTGGGCCCCTTCCCCTGCTGCTCTGGGGGGCAGGGGCCGGAAGATGGTGGCCAATGAGGAGGGGGAGTGGAGAGAACTTGAGCCGAGGCCTCCCCTCCCCCATTTCCTCCTCGGTCTCTACACCCGCCTCTGGAAGAGCTGGGGGATGGCTCCTGGGCCCAAGGTGGGGGAGGGGCCCTGCTGGCTGGTGAATGGCAGGGCCGGCTCTGGAATGAGTTGGGTGTGAGCGAGCGGAGGGGATCTTGGTCCCAGCCCCCACTCCCTTATCTCTCCGGAGAGATCTGGGAACTCCTTGGTGAAGAATCTTTCCCGGCCTCCCGGAAGCTTGTGGGGCAGTCCTGCCTGGGCCCTGCTGGCCCTCGTCGGCAGGGCCAAGTTCCCAGCCAGGGCCGTTTGGCCCAGGCCTGGAGCAGAGGCCTGGTGACTGACCCTAGCGGGCCTTGGTTTCCGTCCAACAGAACTATGCAAACTGTGCATAGGGGCCTGGTGTTTGCAGGTGATGGGAACCAACTTTGCTGAGAAGGTGGGTCAGAGACCCTCCCCCCCAACTGCTTCCTGAGGGGGGTGGGAGGAGGCTGGAGGGGAAGCTCAGAGGAAATGCTCCCAACTGGAGTTCTGTCCCCTAGCCCTTCTGCTGGGGTTGGGGGGGAGGAGGCCCTGGAGGCCTCTATCCCTCAGTCCAGGGCAGACGCACTTCACAGCCTCTGCGCCTAGGGATGGACACAGTTCAACAGGTCAGGACTGGCTCTGGGCCTAGGCTCCCAGGGGTTCGTGGGTGAGGCGCTTTGCTGTCCAGGTGTCGGACTAGGGGTCTGGTTTGGAGTTGTGATCAGTCTCAGTATTGCTCAGGGCGCAAGCCCCTTAGAATAGGATGCTGTGGGGGGGGTCTCAGGGAGCCTTTCCATTCCTTAATAGGAATCCTGGACAAGATGACTACAATTAAGATTCTAACCCCACTGCCCAGGGCCTGTGCCCGAGGCTTGGCAGGGAGCGGGAATTACTCTATTTTGTTTAATGCCAGACCCATAATGTGGTTTTTGAAGACCTGCAAGAGTAGCTGCAGCTTCCACCTCCAGACCAGGAAGCTTCTTTGTGCTGCCTGGGAACCCCCAACCCTCTGGCCCTGAGGAGTCATCTGAGGTTGTTGCCTTTGGGGTCTAGACCACTTTCCCTCTGCACTTTATCTAAACTGGAAAGGAAAGAGCTTTAGGGTCAAGAAGTGTGAAAGGTTCTGTGGCCCTGGTCTGCAGACAGCTCCTCTCCCCCCAGATCCAGCCCCGAATCTAGATGAACACAGCTTCGTGTGCGTGTCCCCTAAATTTGGGGGCTTCCTGTGAAGCCTGAGTGCCAAGTGCAAGGTGTACCTCCTGTAGACTGCCTCCACCCCCTACCTCGAGACTTGAAGGTAGTCTGCTAGAGGAGCTTGAGGAAGAAGCAAGATGAGATCATTTAGCGCTGAGACCGAAGGGAGAAAAACTGCTGAAGGTGGGAAAGGGCAGCTGGAGGCCAAGACAGCTGAGTGGGCCAGGGACTGGGAAAGGGGCGAGGGGGAGGCAGGGCCGGCGCCCCAACTGCTGGCCGGCGCTCTTTTCACATTGTGCTACTGTCTACACCGATCACTAGCAGTGCAATGTTAAAAGGGCATCGGCCGGGAAGTGCTACACAGCGCTGGCTGCCTCCTCGCACCGAGACCTCTCCCATCTGGGCACCAATCAGCTACCCTGGTGGGGAAGTCAGGAAGCGTCGCTCTTTCTCAGCAAGTCCTACAAATCCCTTAATGGAAGCACTTCACCTGAATGTGCTCCACACTGCACACGTGAACTCAGCACCTTCTTGACATAGTAACATCCTTAGTTTGTAGACGGAGAGAGTAAGAGGACACTCTAAGCAGTATGGCTGAAGGTAGACGGCTCTTGAGCTTGCAGGGCCCACATGTAATCCTGCTCTGACACCTGCCCAGATTTTTGTAGGTGTAGCTGGAGAGCTTAGTTGCTTCACCTGGGCCATTTCCTGAGCCGAGGGGTGGAGGGCTTGGATGCCACCTGCTGGTGGTATAAGCATAGCTTCCAACGTCCCAAGTCTTGCAGGATAAGAGTGGTTCCTTTCCTGGTTGGCTAAAAAAGACTGTAGGGTGGGTGAAGCTGGGAGAAGCAATTGCTGTTGGGACCAGAGTAGGCTCCTTGAGAACAGGGACGCGAGGGGAAAAGGTTAAGACCTGCCAGGACTGTCCCTGATGTTCGTGCCTGACTTTGCGGCTCCTGGGGCGGAGGCCGGACTGGAACCCTTCTCTCTCCTCCATCTCCACCCTCAGGACTGGGCAATTCTCGTCTTGGCTGTAGGGCATCTGATGGTGCTTCTGGAGGCTACACCTGCCCAGGTTTCCGTGGTGGGCAGTACTGCCCATGGCCTGATCTTAGGGATCAAACAGGACCTCAGACCTAACCCACAGTTGCTTCTTCCAGAAGTTACTGGGACTGGACCTTGCCATTTACATCTTTCCCATCACACCTGGTTGACCTAATGGGAATCTGTTAAAAGTCAGTTGAGAAAAAGGCATCTTTGTGGGGCTTGAAGCAGACAGTTTGTGCCTGACTCTCAACATCCCAGCGTAGGGCTTGAGAGGACTTCTTGTGCTTTGGGGCCAGATGTGGGGTGGAGAAGGACAGGTTTCTGGGTCCCTTGCTGTGGCCTGAGAGGAGGCTTCACCAGGCATGAGCCCTAAAAGGTGGCACAGAATCCCCCCAATCACGTGGCTGGTCAGGGTGACGGACATTCTTTCGTGGCTTGCATCGCCTCTTCATCCTGCCAACCTGTTCATTCTGAGGTTCACGATGGCTTATTTGAGAGGATGCAGTTTATTTTTTTATTATTTTTTTTTAAATCAAAATACACTGCTGAGGGGAGCAGTGGGTGAAACAGAGGAGGTCTGTGCCCTGTGGGTCAGCTCCCTGGCTGGGATCGAACTGGAGTTGAAGCTGCTCCAGCTTCGAAGAGCTGCGCTCCAAGCCCAAGGAGCAGTTTTTAAGTCCTTTCTTCAGCCTGAACATTTATAGTAGAGCCTCTTTGGGCACAAAACATTTGAGGATGCTGCTCTACTTTGTTAAAAAAGAAAAAAAATTACTAGAGTTTTGCAGTTTCTGCAGTAACCCAGGGATGAAATCCAGACTCCCCAAGTCCTTTATGACTCCTAAACCTCTTTCCTGTCATGGCTCCTGCAATTACTTGCGGCTACGGGGAACTTACATTTCCTCAAGTTAAGCAAGCTTGGTGCACTTGAAGCAGGCTTCTCTTGGCCTGAAATGCCCCTCTCCTCCCACTCTTGGCTCTCCCGGCGTGAGCTTTACTGCCTTCACGGCTTCTATGAAGCCTCTTGATGCCTCAGTCTAGGCTAAACGTACCAGCCCCTGAACTTTCCATCTTCCCAGAGCCCAGTCGCCACCTGCTGGAACTGCTCCTGTTTGTTCTGAGACCTCCAGGAGGAGGGAGGCGGTGGAGCCCAGCCTGGCTGCCTGGCTCTGTACTGCATCCTGGGCACTTCACACCACACCAGAAAGGGAACAGGTGTCCTGCAGTGTCAGCGCCAGAGTCTGGAAGCAAGTTAGCTTACAGCGTGATTATCCCGTGACTCACCCACAGGCGTTTCCCATCACGGCCCCCAGAATGCACTTGGGTGTTGGCACCATGATGCTGGGAGCTTTTGAGCTGGTGGTTCCATTCCTACAACGCCAGGGCAGCAACTTGGCTCATCTGTTTTGCTTTTAGCTCTAAGTGTGGCCATGAACTCGCCTAAACCCTACAGAGCCAGGCTGAAAGGTCCTGGGACCCCAGAAAGCCCCTGTCTCATGTACTAGTGTGAGCTGCTTCCAGGGGCCCAGTCCTGGGGATACAACACTGGATTCATCGCCAAGGACTTTGGGAGCGATGACCTGACTTGGATGCCCCAACTGGAATGCCCCTCGAAACCGTCCCACTTGCTAAGGCAAACCTCAGCCAGGCCACACCATCTGGCGACAGCCCAGGCTGGGGTCTTCCCCCACACAAAGCAGTGCTTGCCCCGTAGTGGCAGGAGAGGCACTGCCAGGTGGCACCGGGCGGGCAGAGCCAGGGAAGTCAGGACAGCAAGCACCTCCGTTGCTTTCCCCCTTTTTATTAAAAATAGACCCAAACACTTTATGTATCATACAAAAGTTTCGTTCGCTGGTGGCAGCCACGAGGAAGTCTGGCCCCGTAGTGCTGATTCCGCACTTCCTCCCAGGGACAGGGCCCCAGGGCGCGGGGCTGAGCCTGGGAGACCGCCCGCTGGACCCAGGGCAGCTCTCCCCACCCCACCCAGTGGCAGAGGTTGATCCTCGAAAGTGCCTCTTCAGTGCCAAGACAAACTAACAAGTGGAGTGAAATGGAAACCCCTGTGATGCTTTTATTCTTTCCCAGGACCTGGGATTTGAGCCTATTCCTTCCACCCCCGGGGTCCCTTCTCCTACCGAGGGGCGTGGGGAACGTCACCCTCAGAGGCTGGCATTGCCCGGGTTCGGAGGCCAAGATTTCGCTCCGACCCAAGCTGCTTCTCATCTGCTGATCCACATGTGGCCTGCCATCTACCGGCCCATGACTCAAGGCTTGTCCTCCTTCACTCAGCGAGAGGTGGGGCCGGTTCCTCCCACAGCCTCTCTGTCTGAGTCAGGCTCTGCTCTCGCCTCAGTTTCCCAGGACTTGGGGGCTGCAAGGACCCACCTCCATCCCTTTTCCCCAGTTCTGCCTCCCTGACTGGTGTCCACTCCGGAGCCTTGGGTACCCCTGGGGAGCCCAGACCCCTGTGCCAAAGGGGTCTGAGAGTGATGAGGTGGAGGCAGGGGAGGGGTCATTGGAGCAGGGTTCCCCCAGGGGTGGGCCAGAACTCATGCTGGTACGGGCAGCTTGGCAGGGCCAGGACACAGGTGTGGGGGGGGTGGGGCATGCGGAGGGAGGGCGCAGCCTGCCTGACCCCTCAGTCCCAGCCGTTGTCCTTCACCATGTGTGACATTTCAATGATGTACTTCCCTTCCTTGTACTTCTGGCTCGTCTCAAAGGCTTGTTCCTGGTGGAGGGGAAGCAGTGAGTGGAGGGCCGCGTCCCTCCCGGCCAGGTACCATCTGCGCTGCCCCACCCCCACGCCCAGGCCACTTCCAGCCCGGCTATTCGCTCTTGGCTCTGGGACGCTCTTGGACGTTCAGGGTCGCGCAAAGGCCTGCCGTGGTCACGGAGACCCCACTGTATGGAGCTGCTCGTCCCAGGTACTTACATATTTCCAGCCCAGCGTAGTTTTGCAGCTCTCGCAGAAAATGTCAGCTACAGAGTGGAGCCCTGTGAGTAGAAGGCGCTGTTCGGCCGGCCCACAGCCCACGTTGACCCTGTTTGGGGAAGCAGGGCCGAGTCGGGTTGCTCTGTGAGGCCGGCCCCCAGACAGCCCATCTGGGGAGCGCACCCGCCCAGGGGTTCACCCCTGCCCTCAGCAGCCCTCCTGTCTAGGACTAGTGCTCAGCCTTCTTTCTCCACGGTGACAATGTTCGCTCTGCCCGCTTCCCGCCAGGGAGCTGGGTCTCTGGCCCCTTTGCCAAAGGAGAGGCACAAGCCGAAGGCGAGAGGCCACCTTCCCCGGGTTCACCCCCTTTTTTCCACCGAGGAAGGTGATTTGCATGCACGCACACACGCGTGGGGGGAGAGGCGGACTCACACGGAGTTAAACAGGTAGGCTCGGCCATGGCTCCCTTGGAAGGACTGTGGAGACACAGGACAGACAGTGACTAGTGGCTCGCCCTGCCCACTGCCTGAGTCCCCGGGGGGGCAGGGAAAGGAGGACGAGGTCAGGCTTTTGGCCTCCCCACCAGGTGATGTTGGGCCGTCCTGGTGGGAGGAAGAAGAAAGGCGTGGCAGGCCCCCACCTGGCCTACCTTGGAGATAAGCTCATCGTGTTTGGCCAGGTGTGCCCGGCAGTGGACACAGCTGTAGGTGCGGTGGCAGCGGGGCAGGTAGCTGCGGAATGTCTTGGTGGGGAGGCAGGCGGGGCCGGGGCCGGGGTCACAGCTGGGCATGACGGGCTGGAGGACGATGCCCTGGTGGGCCGGAGGGGCTGGCGCCGTGCAGCCCCCACAGAGACGGTCGCAGGTGAAGCAGCGGAGCAGGTTGGCTAGAGCCGTGTTTTAGGGCAGGAGAAATGTGGGGGGGCTGCCCGGCCAGGGCCCCCCCAGACGTGAACCAGATAGAAATGGAAGTCACCTGGGGAGAGGGGAAGGTGCATTAGGAGAGCAGCCACTTCCTGAGGGCTTGGAGAGGATGGGGCTCAGCTCGCCCGCCCCTGCGTCCCGTCATGCCCAATCCTCCTCTGCCTCCAGTGCGCGCTCCCTGTCCCCTGGATACCCGGCTGCTCTGGCAAGCCTGGCAGCGGTGCCAGGCCGCCGGTGCCATAGCCTGGGAGGTGGTGTCTCGCCCTCCTGGGGCGGGAGCAGCCTCAGCCATTTTCCACTGAGGGCATCCCGCTGGCACAGACGCTGCCATGGGAGCAAAGTCATCTGCAGGTGCTCTCTGGCTTTCCAGGCCTTCGCCTGTCTGCATCCCACATGCACTGGCCTTGTAAAGTTGCACTTCCTGGGGAGCTGCTTTTTCCTGGCTTCTTGGCCCTGGCACTGGTCCTTTGCACATTTGTAGGGGAGGGGGCAGGCACACCCCCTGCGCCAACCTCTGCGGGATGTAGAACTTTCCGGGCGTCTCCTTTGATACCAGAGACCTCTGGCAGGTGCTGCCCAGTCCGCACCTCCATCCATCTCCCGCTCAACAGCAGCACCCGCTGCTCTACACTAACTTGTCTCAGCCCCTGGTGAGGGCCTGCGGGAGAGAACACCCTTTCCTCAGGCAAACCTGACAACTGGAGCCAGTGAGAAGCGGGGTGCAGTGTGGGGGGGTCGGCACTCCACAGCTGGGCAGGACTGCCTGGGTGCTGGAGTGTGGGAGCAGCTTAATGAGGGGGACCCTCATTGCCAAAAGCTGTGCTTTAGGGCGCAAGGCAGCAAAGGTCTCTTCCCACCTCCCAAGGGCAGGGCCCCTGCTGGCAGCAGAAGATAAAATAACTGCGGGGCTCCTGTCGGTCAGATTAGGAATCTTGAAGCTGTAGGTATCTGCCCAGATTCCAGCCCCAAAGTGAGAGCGGTCTGGGGCTATGATAAGGAGGGTGGCATCCTCTGGTGGTTGATAAGCAGGTGGGCTGTTGCCTGCTCCTTCCTTCTGGCCTGCTCTGGGTGGTTTAACCAAGTCTTGGTCAGCTATTGGGCAACGCGGGCCACCAAGTGGAGCAGGGGCCTGGTGACCGGGGCGGCAGGGCTGGTCCCGTCCTCCGTGGTTCTGCTCTTCCACAAACCCCACCCCCTGCAAGAGACCAGCTTCAGTTTCAGTCCTCATATCCTGGCTGGGTCCTGGAAAGACACCTTGGGCTGAGATCGGGGTGACATTGGTGGCAGGACACGGGTCCTCCTCACTGTCCACTTCTCGTGTCGTCTTCCAACTTTGCCTGCAAGTTCCCCTCAGTCCGGGCTACCTGGCACCCTTACTTCTAGGGGCCCTCAGTAGGGGGGCCCCCCAAGGCCCTGCTCTAGGCTCCTTCCCCAGCCTCCGTCACGCCTCCCTCCCTCGCCCCTGCTTTCCCATCCAAGCAAGGAGAAGCTGCACCAGGCGGAGAATCCCTCGCAGAATGGGGGGTCGGGGTCATTTCGTCCCCATCCTTGATCTGATGGCAGGCAGAAGCGAGTTGGGCAAACGACTGGGGGATAAACAAAGGCGAGCGAGAGCAGGGGAGAAGATGCTCCCCGGTGTGAGCTGGGGCTGCACCGTGGGAGGTGGGGGCGAGGGAGGGCTGAGGGGAGCTGAGCAAGCCCAGACAGCACGGGCGCCCAGGCGGCGGCTCTGGGAACCAGGTGCGAATCCCTCGCCTCTCGGCAAGGGGGGAAAGGGAGGGGACACCTGCTCGCAGCGGATTTTCTCATCTGCTCTCTAGCTTCGGCCTCCCCTGGGCTGGCGTTCTGCGTATGGTATGGTCCAAATAATTAGCCGCGCAGCCGCTTCCAGGGCGGGCTTTGGGGGTCTCTGCACCAGCCGCCAAACAATAAACATTGATGCCTGACGCTGCAGCCAAAGTTGCCGGGAATGAAGTGCGGGAGCCGGCAGAGCTCGGAGAGGGATGGAGGAGCTGAGAGAGGAGCGGAGGCAGCAGGGAGGGGGAAGGGAGGACAAAGGGCGGATGAATAATGCTTTTGCAAAGGGGGAAAAAGCCACACGCAGCAGGAGAAGGAAATTTGCAAAGGGGAAAAAAATTCATTTGGAGAAGGGCTGCCCCCTCACCTTGAGGTCTGCTCCAGAGATCTCCGTCTATCTCTCTCTCTCTCAATCTCAATCTCTCTGCTCACTCTTCGCTCTTCTCTCCGCTCCTTCAATTGGGAAGGGGATGGGGCCAGGGGAGGGGAGTTAGGGGCTCAAGACTGGGCTGCAAAGCTGGCCAGCTGCTGGGGGGCCAGAGGTTGTCTCTCGTCTGTACCTCGGTCTGTGGGTGAATGTAGCTGTGTGTTGTGGAACTGCATCATAACACAGTGAGTCATCCATCCCCCCACCCCCCTCACCTCCCACGTCAGAGCAGGGCTGGGAGACACAGGAGGCGGGTCGGGAGGAAGGGAGGGAGGGGGCCGGCTTCAAGGGAGGGGGTTGGAGGAGTGATGCAGGGAGGTGGGAGCACGGGGGTGTGGGTGGGTGTCGGGTGCCAACGAGAGGCTGGTTGCTGAGGAGGAAGGCAATGTGGCCAAGGAGCTAGAACCTGGGGAAGGAGAGGGCTGCGCAGGGATGGAGGGACGGTGGCAGGACTGGAGGCCAGGAGGTGGCCAGGCTGATGAGCCCGGGAGTAGGATGCAGAGTCAGGTGTGTGCCCATGCCTTCGAGATGTTATGTTTCAACTGGGAGGCCAGTCCAGACTGACGCATGCTAATGGTCATCAAGGACAAATAGTGCCCCAAGCACTGAGCATTTGGAAACCTCAAAAGCCTAGCTTGATATTCCCCTGAAGGAGCCCTAGACCCAGGGAGCCATCTCCCTTTTCCGGAGCCTCTTCCCATCTATCTCTCAATGACTGTGCTTCATGAACAGAGACCGTTACATAAGGTTCCTACTGGGCTGTAAACTTTCTGAGGCAGGTCTTCTGGGAAGCTGCTCTCTGCACCCCAGGACTGCAATGCCTAGAGCACAGCAGTCCTCCAGGAGGTGCTCACCAAGCAGCCGCTGAGTGGATTTCTTCAGGCAGGCGCAGGTGTCTGGCTACCGTCTGAGAGAGCTAAGCTGGGGTCCTGGCTCCGCCCAGACTGACCAGGCAGCATCTGCCAGGGATTGATCCTCTCTGGGCCCCACTTTTCCTCTTCTGCTAAAGGAAGCAAATAATATTTTTACACGAAGTAAAATGAGATAACTGTGCAGACACCTGAAAAGTGCCTGGCAGGTGATAGGCATTTAGTAAACATGAGTTACTGTGCATGAATGCGATCCCCAGCCAAGATGCTGACCCACATGGTGCAGCAGACCTCTCCTGTCTTGCCCACTGCTCCCTTCAGCAGTATATTTTCAGAAGATTTGCCTGCTTTGCTCCCCACGCTGTCTCTGGTGAATCCTCTCACCCCATGTACCTCTGGTCTGTACCCCAGTTCTGTATGCATAAATAAACCTTAAAAAAAAAAAAGAGGAGTAATGCATGCATGATGAATGAATGAAAAAGGAAAGCAAATCAAAGAAAACAGGGAAGCATAGATATAGCCTTATCTGGAAAAGCGAATGCTAAGGAGTGGGAGGAAAAATAACCCAAAAGTCATCCTTAGTTTCACAATCTGGATGAACCAATTGAGACAGACAGAGAAAAGGATTTACCTGTAAGTAGGGATGGTGGCAATTATGGTTTATACATCACAGAAGTAGGAGTAAGTTAATTTATACATGTGAAGCCTATAGAACACTGAGTAAGAGTTTGCTATTACAACATTACAGTATACAGTAACTGGACTCAGACTCCAAAATCCTGGGTTTGAGTGCTAGCTTGGGCAAGTCCCTTTACCTATCTTAATCTCCACCCTCATCTGAAATTGGAGATAATAAAGCTAACTTTATAGGGTAGCTGTAACTGAAGATCCCTGAGAGGGCTTTGAAAAATGCAAAGTACCATACAAGTGGACATTATTATAGCTCCCCCTCCTTCAACTATAATAAAAACTTAAAAGCTGCCATCAGATGTCTTCTGTGTCACAAGCCTTGTGCTTAGTACTTTACATTTATCGTGCCAGTCAACCTTACAAACAACTTTAAGGGGTTGGGTACTGTTATTATCCCAACTTTACAGACAAGAAACTTGAGTCTCAGAGACTTTAAACCAATGATTTTAACAAAGTCACACAGTGAGCAAGAATACAACATTCCAAAGCTCAGACTGGGGAGATGATAATAGACCTGTTGTCTGCAGGGTAAATGACTGACCTTGTAGAATTGTCAGGGATTTAGGCAGGGAAACAGTCCCCAACAAACTCGCGACTCAATAAGAGATAAGCTGATGGAAATGAAGAATTTCTAGAGACAGACTAAATGGAAGAAACTCTTGGGGCTTTATAAAATAGTAATTTTTCTTAATGCCCTCTTGGTGCCAAGCAGAGTCAGGTAAGAGTGGGCTCTTCCACTATCGTCTCCTCCCTGCTTCCCCAGCGCCCAAATAGGGTTTTGCTAATTTCCCCACTTCCCAGCTTGTGGTCCAGGGGCGCAGGCTATCATCGTGGGATCGAGGCAGCGAGTCCTCCAGTTCCCACCGCCTTTCCCCTTCCAGGGTTTCAGATGGGCGGGAGCATCCTCGGCCGCAGTTCCCTCAGCCGGTCCCCGCCCCGCGCGGGGGCGTCACCCGCACGCCTCCGACCCCCTCCCGCAGACTTCGCGAACAATGACGGCCGCCGCCCCGCCCACCTATGGCGTCACGACCAAAACAATCCTTAACTACAACTCCCAGAAGCCTCAGCGGCGGCGCGAGCGCGCGGCGTCCGGACACAGCTCCGTGATTGTCGAGTTGCGCGCGGCCGAGGCGGCTCCACCGCGCATGTGCGAGCGCCTCTGCTTCCGGCGCGGCGCGGGGCCCCGGAGCCGGAGGCTTCTGGATACATCGGACCCGGCTCGTGGCGGTGCAGGTGAGGTAAGCTGCTCAGGGGCGCAACCGTCACCCCCCTGGGGCCTGCGCAGGCCTCGGTGTCCGGGGAGGCTACGTCGGGGCTGGACCTAGAGCTGCGGTCCTGCTTTGGAAAGAACTTCACTTTTCCGCGGCGTTTTCTAGTTTAGGAAGTGATCTCCCCCTTCCCTTAACGTCCCTGTTAACCCCCAGAAGGCGCTCGGTGTGCGGAAGTGTAAGTTACCTGTAGCTGACAGCTGAGGAGGAGGCTAGGCGGTTACAGGACTTGTGTGGAGGGGTTAGTGGTTGCAGGGCCGACGGCATCCCGGATGCGCGCTCTTACTGGGAACGGGCTGGCGTTTCCGAGTCCGGAGGATCCCAGGGGATAGGGTGGGGGGGCTCAAGCCTGCGACCTGTACATAGAATTTTCTTCTTATGTCCGAGTTGTTTAGCCACTTGGTGTATTTGTTTTTAAAATTGATTTTTGTTTATGCATACAAGATCTGGAGGGATGCAGGCCAGAGGTGCGGGCGGGGCTGGTGGGCAGGGAGGTGAGGACTCACCAGAGACAGAGTGGGGAGCAGAGCAGGCGGATCTGCGAGAAAGGAGAGGTCTCTTGCCCAATGTGGGTCAGCTCCCTAGCTGGGGATCAGACTTATGATGCAGTGGCTGCTGGCAGCTTGATTGTAATGAAACTTTAACTCCTGCGCCAACAGGGAGGGTCGTGGTGTATTTATTGAGGTGTCTATCCGGGTTGTCAAGCCCTATTCTAGGTACTAGAGATGCAGCAATAAACACACACACCCCTTGTTTACATTCTGGTGGGGGTGGGCAGACAATATATAGTTGGGTAGGTGATAATCAGATAAGGGGAAATATTAAGGGGACACCTGGGGGGCAGTTTATTTTTTCTTTCTTGCATCTAAAAGGGACAGGTTGTTTAGGGAAAAGAGATGCCTCCTTAGATGCAGCCAGGCAGTGGGGAGACAAAATCTGCAAGTGGGGAGTTTTAAACAGGGAGTCCTGACTTGTGTGTAGGTCTGACTTAATTTGTGTTCTAGGCCTGACAGCTACAGAGGAAAGATGGGCGAGGAGACCAATGATGACAAGAAGCCAACAACTAAATTTGAACTGGAGCGAGAAACAGAACTTCGCTTCGAGGTGGAGGCATCTCAGTCAGTTCAGTTGGAGCTGCTGGCTGGCATGGCAGAAATCTTCGGCACAGAACTGACCCGAAATAAGAAATTCACTTTCGATGCTGGAGCCAAGGTGGCTGTTTTCACTTGGCATGGCTGTTCCGTACAGCTGAGTGGCCGCACTGAGGTGGCTTATGTCTCCAAGGACACGCCTATGTTGCTTTACCTCAACACTCATACAGCCCTGGAGCAGATGAGGAGGCAGGCGGAGAAAGAAGAAGAGCGAGGGCCTCGGGTGATGGTAGTGGGCCCCACAGATGTGGGCAAGTCCACTGTGTGCCGCCTGTTGCTCAACTACGCAGTGCGATTGGGCCGCCGTCCCACTTACGTCGAGCTGGATGTGGGTCAGGGCTCAGTGTCCATCCCCGGGACCATGGGCGCCCTCTACATTGAGCGGCCAGCAGATGTTGAAGAGGGATTCTCAATCCAGGCCCCTTTGGTGTATCATTTTGGCTCCACTACTCCTGGCACCAACATCAAGCTTTACAACAAGGTCAGAGCCGGGGCGGGATGAAGGAAGGGTGGCTCTCAGGGTTGAAAGCTGTTGGGCAGTTTGTAGTTAAAGCTGTCTGCAGCTGTCTCTTGGGTCTCTCAGCTTCTGTCACTGCCACATGATTTCAGAAAAGGTAGCTTCAAATGTGTATTCGCTGTATTTTCATTTTTTAAAAAAGGATTTATTTATTCATACAAGAACTGAGGTGCAGGTCAGAGGTGCAGGGGGTGAGAGGATTCACCAGAGACAGAATGGGGAGCAGAATAGGCAGATCTACTGAAATACACTGCTGAGGGGAGCAGCGGGCAAGACAGGAGAGGTCTGTGCCATGTAGGTCAGCTCCCTGGCTGGGAACTGTAGGTAGCTCCCAGTGGCTGGGGATAGCTTCATAGTGCTGTTCTTTAACCCCTTGCACCACCAGGGAGCACCCAAATAAATAAATCTTTAAAAGAAAAAAAGTAAGTCAACATATGGGATCAAAAGTCTAGCCATTAAGATTGTCCTCTGGGTTTATCAGTTCTTGAATCTTTGTTTCCTCAACCTGATGCTTGCTTTTACAGATCACATCTCGTTTAGCAGACGTGTTCAACCAGAGGTGCGAGGTGAACCGAAGGGCCTCTGTGAGTGGCTGTGTCATTAACACCTGTGGCTGGGTCAAGGGCTCTGGTTATCATGCCCTGGTGCACGCAGCTTCTGCTTTTGAGGTGGACGTCGTCGTAGTCCTGGATCAAGAACGTCTGTACAATGAACTAAAACGGGACCTGCCTCACTTTGTACGCACTGTGCTGCTCCCTAAGTCAGGGGGGGTGGTGGAACGCTCCAAGGACTTCCGGAGGGAATGTCGGGATGAGCGAATTCGTGAGTATTTCTATGGATTTCGGGGTTGTTTCTATCCCCATGCCTTCAATGTCAAGTTTTCAGATGTGAAAATCTACAAAGTTGGGGCACCCACCATCCCAGACTCATGCCTCCCTTTGGGCATGTCTCAGGAGGACAATCAGCTCAAACTAGTGCCTGTCACCCCTGGCCGAGATATGGTGCACCACCTGCTGAGTGTTAGCACTGCTGAGGGCACGGAGGAGAACCTGTCTGAGACCAGCGTGGCCGGCTTCATTGTGGTGACCAGTGTGGATCTGGAGCACCAGGTGTTCACCGTCCTCTCACCAGCCCCCCGCCCACTGCCTAAGAACTTTCTTCTTATTATGGACATCCGCTTCATGGATCTCAAGTAGAGGTCAGCAGGAAGACGTGCTGCCTGGGCCGGGGAGCTGGCAACTCAAAGGCAGATGGGTTGAGGTATGAGACTCGGTTGCGGCCAGGCTGGCCAGTAAATGGTGGCCAGTAAAAGCTTACTGGACCTCTCCAGGCAGGGGGTGGTGACCTGACTCCTCTAATCTCAATTCAGAAGGAGACCATGAAAATATAGTTCGTTTCTTAGATCGCCCAAGGTGCCACTGTGAATTGTGAGGCCCTGGAAAATCCCATTTCGTCTACAGTGCTACTTGTGAACTTATTTGTATGATGGAGTTGTTCTGTTTTATATTCTGTATCTAATACTTGTCATCTCATTTTACCCACTCATCCCAGGACGAATGAATTAGAACTCCTTCTTATAAAGGTCACACTTGAAAAAATACTATTTTAATAAATATTTTTGCAATATCACAGAACTTGGTGTAATTTTTAAACACAGGGCCCACTGCGCCCCCCCTCCCCCCAAGTCAAGTATAGAAACATTATTAGAGTGATTTATTGCAGAATGCTTAGAGTGGAGAAAAGGCCTACTGTGAGCTGGGAGTGGTTTTAGTGATGTTCCCTGCCCTCTGGGCTTAGGTAGATTGGTGCTAAAACTCTTGTCAGTGCTGGCTTACTGTATGAGGAACTGGAGAGGCGTGAGAGCGCAGCAGTTGCCCAGCTGTAGCTGGCTTTCCTGTTTGATTTCTGTTTGGAGCCAGCCCCAAGTCAAAGTGTAAATTAATCTTTCATGGGCTAAGCCCCTTTTTGATCTCTGGCGAAGGGTTGTTTGGTTTACCTAGTTTGGACTTAGCTCCTTTGGTAAGTGTCTGATGTTGCCCTTCATTCATTCTTTGCACAGATAGGCACTAAATACCCCGTTTGCCAGGAGCCATTCTAGATAGGGAATACGATAGGTGACTAAAAGAGGAACTTCATGATCCATTTACATTTTGACAAGATCATTGCTACGTGGAAAACGGATTATAGAGGCAAGAGCAGAAGGACACAAGTTAGGGGATTGTTCCAGCGGGAGAATTGGGTAACTGGCCTAGGGCAGCACAGGGGGGGTGGTGCGTAGGTCCCTTGGCGTTTTCTTGAAAGATTTTATTTTTGTGTAGAACTGGGGTGTAGGCAGAGGTATGGGAAGTTAAAGGATTCACCTGAGAGAGTGGGGAGCAGAACAGGCAGATGTACTGAAATACACTGCTGAGGAGAGCAGCGGGCAAGGCAGAAGTCTGCTGTGCCATATCCGGGTCGGTTGCCCGGCTGGGGACCAAACAGCCCTCACGCCCCCACACACAGTGGGCTGTATTGGTGATAGTGCAATAATTTTGGAAGTAAAATTGATAGGACTGGATAGGACTGGCTGATGGGAGTGGTGAGGACAAGGGAGGAATCAAAGATGATTCCCCAGGTTTTTTTTTTCTAACCAGAGCAACTAGTTTGGATATGAGATTGGGGAAACTCAGGAATAAAAATCTATTAGAGGTCTACTTGGGAAACATGCTTGTTATTCAAGTGGAGATGCCACACAGACATTGGAAACTTGAGCCTGGAGGGCTGGGGAAAAGGTGGGGTGGGGAAGGTTTGTTGTCAGTTTTCCCAATAGGATACCTTAGCATACCTGGACTCTTGGAGAGAATTTTCATGATGGGTGTGTGCTCTTAATACTGTTTTATTTTTCAAATGTCAAACTGTTTGGAAGAAAGTGCTGGAGTGAAGGGGATGGTGAACATGGGGAGAAACTTTTATCACAAGCAAAAACATTTCATACAGATAGGAGAGAAGGCAGCGAGCTGGTACTGGTGCTGAAGGACAAGGCATTCTTCCTTTGCTTCCAAACCCAAGCATTTTATTCTTGCCTGCTTTTTTAATTTACTTATACTTACAAGAACTGGGGTACAGGCCAGAAGTGTTGGGGGTGACAGAATTCACCAGTGACAGAGTGGGGAGCAGAACAGGCAAAATGACTAAAATACACTGCAAAGGAGAATAGTGAGCGAGACAGGAGGTCTGCGCCATGTGGGTCACCTCCCTGGCCTGGGATTGAACTCAGAATGCTGTAGCTGCAGATAGCTTCATAGTGTTGTGCTTTATTTAACCTGTTGTGCCACCAGGGAGGGCCCTCTTGCCTGTTTATTTACCAGTGGTGTTAAGCTAGAAATAAATCTGTGCTTTGCCATCTGTAGGTTTGAGAAAATGCAAATGAAGAGGACTTGAAAAAGTATAAACCAGCCTAAAAAATACAGTGTAATTGGATAAACATAGCAAAGTAATATATTTGAAGCTTGGTGGTATGGAGATCCCATTGTTAGAGCCTAAATTTTGTTGTGGAATACTTCTTAGAAGAAGTGGCTGGCAGAAACTTAGGTTCTATTAAACATCCTTTCCAGGAAGTGTACTGAATAATGCTAAGAAATACTGACAAGAAAATGGTTATCTCAGCCTTGGGGTAGTAATTATGCCACTGTTGGTGCTCATCTAGCAGTTTGACATCTAGCAGTGTCACAGAGATTTCATTAGGCTAAATGGTGGGAAGTTGAAATTTTATTTTTTAAAGATTTATTCATACAGAATTGGGGTATAGGCCAGAGATGCGGAGGGTGAGAGGCTTCACCAGAGACAGAGTGGGGAGCAGAACAGGCAGATCGACGAAGCACACTGCTGAGGGGAGCAGCGGGCGGGTCAGGAGAGGTCTGCCACACCATGTGGTCACCTCCGGGGCAGGCAGGGATCGAACTCATGCAGAAGTGGCTTTAGCTTCTCAGTGCAGTGCTTTAACCCGCTGCGCCACTAGGGAGGGCAGAAATTTTATTTTTTAATAAATATGTTAGCATTGTTGGAAATAGGAGAAGAGGCCTATTTTGTGAAACTTGTAAATATCTTGAAGAGAAATATACAGAATGAAATTTGGTTTCTTCCAGAGGAAGTAAGTTTAACCTTTTTTGGAGGAAGACACTCATAAATGTATTTCCAATAACTTTACCTTTTATAAGGTTTTAAAGTATTGACATTAAAAACAATTCTTGAAAAAGGCAAAAACAAAATAAAAAAACCAACACTCTTGAGCGCTGGTCTCCCTGGGACGCAGAGATTAAAGTTCCAGCGCCATCAAGCTACCGCCAGCCATTTCACCATAAGTTCGATCCCCTGCCAGGGAGCTGACCCACATACAGCATAAGCACAACAGACCTCACTTCTCCCTGCTGCCCCCTAGGCTGTGTAGTTCAGTAGATCTGCCTGTTCTGCTGTCCACTTGTCTCTGGTGAATCCTCTCACCCCTGCACCTCAGGTTAAGACCCCAGTTCTTGTGTGCATACATAAAAAAACATATCTTTTTTTTGTTTTAAAGATTTATTTGTGCATACAGAACTGGGGTACAGGCCAGAGGCTCAGGGGCAGTGAGAGGCTTCACCAAAGAGAATGGGGAGCTGAACAGGCAGATCGAGGAAGTACACTGCCCAGGGGAGCAGCTGGCGGGTCAGGAGAGATCTGCCCCGCCATGTGGGTCACCTCCAGGGCAGGCGGGAATGGAACTCATGCTGAAGTGGCTTTAGCTTTTTAGTGCTGTGCTTTAACCACCAGGGAGGGCCAAAAACAGACATCTTTTAAGGAAAAAAAAAAAAAAAAAGGCTCGAGTGTTGCAATAAATGGTAGAATGGAGTCCTGAGCGAGAAGTAACTTGAACCCAAGATACATGCCACGTCAGAGAAGGAACTAGATTAGATCCTAGAAACACGATAAACTTTAGCCTTTTACCTTGTTATCTGTAAGTATCAGCTCAGCTAATCCAGGGCAACATTTGACACTAAGGAAATGGCAGGATTTAGAATCACACTTCACTGGTGAGGAACCTTGGCTGCAAAGAGGTGGCTGGTGATCGCTCTTTGGGAAGGACTTACATAACCACCAGAGCTGCTTTCAAATGAGAAACGGCCTTGAGCTAAATGAGGAGAGAACAGCTGGCCGAGACCTGGCTCACAGTTGTCAGGGCTAATTAGGGCAAAGTGTGCTGCTGTGACGGGGCAGGGCCGGCGAGTGCTCGCCAGGGACGGGAATTTCAGGAGAACCTTCTTCCTCCAACCTGTGGGCCAGGTGAGGGAGGCGGGAGCCAGCCCTGTGCTGCAGAGGAAAACGAAGGCCAGTAAGGGGGGCTAGTCTGTCTGCACTGGGGGACGGCCGCGCCTCCTTCCAAGGCTGGCACCACGGCTGTCGGGCTCCTTTCTCCTCCTCCTTCCCGGGGTCTTCAGCAGGAACTTCACCCCACACTGACCCATCTGGTCGCGGAGCCCCCGCTGCGCGAGAGCCGCAGCCCTGACCATCCCATTCCCCCCGAGAGCTTGCTGGTCCATCCAGGACACTCCGGACTGAGGGCTGCTCCATCAAAATGGTTTCCAATAAAGTTTTCATTATCCAAAAAAAAAAAAAAAAAAAAAAAAGGGATCGGGGTGAGGGCAATCCAGCGGCGGCGCGGCTGGCCCGACGCAGGCCGGGCGGAGGCGGAAGACGGCCGGCGTTTCGCGATTGGTGACCCTGGAAGCCTGTCTGGACTGTACCACACTGACGTGGAGGGGATCTGGTGAACTCGAGCGGGCAGCCGCTTGCTGCTGGGCATTTCCAGGACACACATACATTTGTTTGTTAACTTTTGAGGATTTCTGTTTGGAGCCAGTGGGAACACAAAACCGCACGCCGGGAAAGGGGAGAGCCACCCGGCCACTTCCCCACCTCCGGCTCCTGCGCTCGAAGCCCAGCCGCCTCTCCCAGTCCCCGCAGGAACCCGACGGCCTTGCGTGCGCGTCCTCGTGTTCTCGCGTGCTTAGACGCTGCGCCCTTGTAGCCAATCAGGCTGCGAGGTCGCCTCGGTCGCCGGGGTTCGCGCGCACGCCCTGGAGCGGCGTGAGGGTGGGGGCTGTGGGTGAATGAGCGAGTGAGCGGGGGCGTGCGCGGCGGCGCGAGCCGCATGAATGAGAGAAACGTGCCCCGCGTGAAACGTCGCGCGCGCCCGGGCCCGGGAGCCAATGGGAGCGCTGGGAGGGCTGGAGACCCGGCTCTGAGGGCAACGGCCGCGCGCCGACTCAGACGAGCGTCGCTGGCGGGAGCGCGCAGAGCGGGGCGGGCGTGGAGCGTGCGGGGGCCGCGCGCTGCCTCTCAGAGGCCGGGCGGCAGTGTCGGGAGGCGGCGGCGACTACGGTGGCGGCGGCGACTACGGCAGCGGCGGCGACGGGGACCGCGCCGGGGTGAGTACCAGGGGCACCGGCCCCTGCGGAACCGGAAGTGCTGGGCCAGTGAGGTGGGAGGGGAGAGTGACCTCTAGGGAAGGGGGACCGGGGAGGGGGAGGTGGTTGGAGGCCCCATTCCTCCTCGGGCCGGGTCATCCGACTGCGGCGGACCCGATCGCCCCGGAAACGGACGACGAGTGGAGGCCGGGGCTCCGCGGCCGCCGGGGCTCGGAAAGGG
>NW_004567116.1:6008490-6032044 GCF_000260355.1 Condylura cristata | reverse complement strand
TTGTACTTTTTACAAGTGTTTGCCACTGTCTTCCCTATAGGAATCTCTGTGAGGCCGGGAGGTGGCAAGTGTTTGGCCCTCTTGGCAGAATGAAAGCACTGAAATGAGAAGTAAGAAAGTGACTTAGAGTTGGGAACGGAGGAGTCGGGTTAGAGGGAGAGGGTGCATTCTAGGCCATTTTTCTGCCCGTTTTTTTACTTCCTGGTTAATGCCATCTTGTCTAGGTTGATCTTGCACTTGCATCTTCTCTCTCTAGCCCCATTCTCCCTCTGTGCCGCCTCTGGCCCCTTCCGAATGCTCTCAGTCTGGAGCAACACACCAATGTCCACCAGAATGATATTGTCATGTATCTTGCTATTTGGTAGATCCCGGTAACATCCATATTAAACTTCTGCTTCACTCTTCAGCCAGTGTCTTGTCATGTGGCTTATTCCCTGATACCTTGCTGTTGATGTGTTCAGGTTTACTGTATTTTATTATGACACTTCATTTCCGTCCGTTGCTGTCAGTGCTGCTGCTCTGTCCACGCAGTGCTCTAAGGAGGCACTTAGGTTTGGCCTTTGTTGAAGCCGCTCAACCACATTTTTTTACTGTTTACTTTACGCACGTATCCCCATTCCATTGATGGGACTGCCTATGTCCACATCCTTCGCCCCCTTTCTCAACACAGGTGAGCCACTGCACTCTGCAGTCTCTCCTCTTCTCTCCACAGCGCATATTTCTGCTAAGACTGGGCGCATCTCTATTGTGCCCAATACATTCTTTGAGGTACATGCTGATCTCTGGGCATCTCAGCTGTCATTTCTCTCCTTTCTCATGTCTACTTCCCGAAGTGCGTGGCCCTTCTATGACCCCTAATTTGAAATCATATGTGATTTCCCCTAGGCTAGATAAAAATGTAAGGAGTGTAGTTTACCATTTCTTTAATCTTTGGGTTTTTGAGGGAAAAGTTTACTTTATTAGAAACTGTCTACAAACCGAGAATTTACTTCTTGTTAATAGAGTTGCTTAGGCTTAAATCCAGAAGGTAGGGCTTTGAGAACTACGGGAAACCGAGGGTTGAATAATCAAAATTAGGCTAGCGTCTCTCTCTCAAGGTAGTTTCTCTTTCCAGGCAGTTTTCTGTAATCTTACTCTAGTCTGTATTGCCTTCTGGCTCCCTAAAAGTGGGAATTGATGCATCTTGAAGGCAGGCACTGTGCCTTCCCTGCCACAGGTAAAAAAGGAAGTGATAAATTCCAGGCACATTTGTATTTTACTTCTGTTATTTTAATTTCTGCTGTTGGTCTTAAGGGAAATATGAGACCACCTGAGTGGAATAGAACTTGTATTTTTAAATTCTCACATGTAAAATTTTGTTCTGCAGGTTCCAAATTGTTGTTACTGGACAGGTGGTGTGGGGAATTAGAAAGAGGTAGAAAGGATTTGTGTTGGCAAAAAGAGTTAGTGAACTCTTAAGACTCTGAACCCAACTGCTGAAGTGATTCAGTGGAGTGGCCTCAGGCATTTGCTAGCCTTCAATTTTACAGAGTGGGATAAGGAACTGTGTCACCAGATAATGTGAGTTAAATGCTTTGAGATCACTAGATGAAAAGCATCCTATAAAATCCAAAGTGCTAGTGTTATTTTGCTACTACCGTCAACAGAAATAATTGTTACTCTTAATCATATTGGGGAAGGTGGGGCTCAGTAGACTTCCTAATAAGCCAAGGCAGAAATAAAAACTGTTGAACTGGGAAGGACCAGCCCATGTGGTTGACTCACTTTCTTACAGAGAGTATCTTGCCTTTCAGCACAAGAACATTTCTCCCCCAGGGTCTTGCATGAGTTATTCCAGAGACCAAAAATTCAGCTTCTGCTTCTAACTAAAAGGCATAAAAGGATGAGAGAGAGACAATCATACTCAGAAAGGAAATGATACTTACTGTCCTCATTTTGAGGTTACTTTTTTCATTGTAGCAATAAAACACTTGCTGTCCAAAGAGAAATCTCTTGTTAGGACTACCTTTCACTGCCATGTTCTTTTTTGTTTCTAGATTTTGTTAATCTTGATATTTGTTACTGCCTGTTTGTTTCAGATGAAATGGACCCACACCCCCACACCCCCTTCCTTACCCTGGCAAGAGCTAGTTCTTTGATGACCTTAGGCTATAGAAGCCAGGACATTCTTCCATGTGAACAGTACTTAGAAGAGTAAAGGTTTCTGACCCACTGACCTCCAGTTCCAAGTCCTTTCCCCGCCATACACATCAGTGAAGTAGAAAATAATTTTCTATTAAAAGCATCCTATAAAAAAAAAGCTCTTTTTGAACAGAGCAGCTTGTGGTAGCCTTGACAGTCTTAAGAACTACCCTGAAATAATTTTTCTGATAAAGATAATTGTTTCTCTCCAGGTGAGGCACTAACCCGGCTGAAGTCTGCATCCAGGAACCCCAGGAGTGAAGATCAGAGACTTTGACTAACGAACTTGGCAACAGGGACTTTGGAACGTTGTTTTCATCCACAGTAACCTTTTAAAATTATCACTGAGTGGAATTGAGTTCTTTGTCATCTTTTGCTCATTGGGAAGAACATGGCTTCAGAGATTTTGTGTTTCCCTTTTGTCTTGCATGAACTCTGTAGGAAACGAAGCCCTTAAAGGGCTTGGGAAGAACAAGAAAAGGCGGCAGACAGACAGGCTTGAACTCTGTTTCCCTCCCCTCTCAAAGAAAAGGATTTACAACAACCTTGTAACAGCTGCTGCCCAGCTTTTGCCACCGAAAGGAAAGAAATCAAACCAAACCACCGTTTTCAAACTCCCAAGTCCTGAAGCTCAGGTGGGGGGCGGTGGCATTGAGAAAACGACCTCACGGGGACAAGGACTACAGTAAAAATAGCTTCTTTTTAAAGCTGGGAAGGGCCTCTGGTTCCTTCTTGGATTAAAATAGAAACACAGGGCACACCTTTCAGGTGCAGCTCACATTTTGTGCAAGTGTGGTCGGCGTGGAGGGCCTGTTTCCTCAGAAGGACTTCTCACCGGAAGTGCAGTGCCCCGTCCTCTCCCCTTCTTCCTTTCGAAGACTCGCCTCCACCCATGAGCTATTCCTTGATCTGTCTGGCGGCCCGTGGTCTCCACCTGCGACCATTTGCATGCGTGCAGTCTGCCATTTGTCTGCGATTTCTAAGCTGTACCAGCTGTGTTTCTTAGTCTCCTCAGCCTCATTCTGGGGAGCTGGTCATTCATCATTTGGAATCGCCTTTCCCCCTCCCGTGTGCTTTCCTTCATTTGCGATCTTTTGACTTTTGGTTTTATTCGGGAGGGGGAAGGGTGACTGTTTAAACCTTTCTGTTTCCTTGGTTGCCTCTGTGCTTTTCTCTCCGTTGTTTCCCTCATCCCGTTTTCTTGTCTGTTCTGCCGCTGTGTGGGCCTGGGCTATGCGGCAGGGCAGATCTCCCATCAGAGCTCCAACATGCCCGCAGAGTCTGGAAAGAGATTCAAACCCAGCAAGTATGTTCCGGTCTCAGCAGCCGCCATCTTCTTAGTGGGAGCCACGACGCTCTTCTTTGCCTTTACGTGAGTTTTTTTTTACCCCCCAGAGGTGGCATTTGGGGGGCACACTTTTGAGTTTTGTTAGTTACTTGCCAAGCGAGGCGACTGGGAGTGCTTTACCTGTCTGATGCAGATAAATGCACATCCGGAGACATGGTCAGAAAAGCGACAAAAGCCTTGTTACAAATTGACTTCACCGAGGCCTCCTCCTTCTCTGTCCCTCCCGCCTTCCTTTGGAATCATAGATGGCTTCATATTTTCCTACCTGCTCCATCATTAGATGATCCTGAACGAGGAAGGAAGTGGGAGGAAACCACGAGAGGCTTGATGCAGCTTAAGCAGCAGTCATTGCCATGAGAGAAAGGGAACTCGAGTAGATGAAAGATTTTTCAAATAGTATTGCCTTTCCTCAGAGTGTCTGAAGCTTAGGTTTGAAAATGTGGGGACTGAGAGCACTGGGGGCCTTCAGAATTGATCAGAAGATAGGCCAGTGAGACCGGCTTGGCTTGAGTGGCACTTAGCTGGTTTTCTCTTAGGTGTGCGCTTAGGAACCAAAGCCAAGCGAATCGAAGGCCACTGGGAAAGGCCAGTTTGTTTTGGGAAGAAAGCCCTGGAAGACTGCCTTTACATTGGTTCTTGCTGAAGGGTCTAGCAGCAGTTCTCCCATTCCTGGTCCTTCTAGGGAAAGCATTTGGTATTGAACGATTTCCTACAGGAGATGTTCAGACCTTGTTCATCTGCTTGTTACTGGAGGAAGCAGTTATCTAGCCTTCCCTTTCTCTGGTACTTTGGCTGTCGAACAACCTGGCAGGCATCTTTGCTGCTCCCTGTTATAAATTAACGTGTATAGGCTTCGGAGCCTTAAACTGTTGAGTCATGGAGTCCGTGTTCGAGCTGCAGCTGTTGGAACAGTCAGCGTGCTGGGTTTTCTGGGGAGCTCGCTTTGCTGTCATTCAGGCTGCAGCCTAATTGTAAGGTGCTGTTGAAAGCAACGTGAGGTTGCTGGGAAGGGGAAGAGATGAATGAAGCAGGGACTGCAGCAGGGCTGTTACTGTTACGGGAGAAACACAGGACAGAGTTAAGTGTGAGAGGAGGGAGGGAAAACCCTGGAGCTGAGCTTCAGCTGCCAAGAGGCGTCTCAAGCACAGGACTTAGCCAGCAAAGTGACAGTGATGTGTTTCTGTTTAGGTTTAAGCAAGGAGAGAATAAATCCGGAATCTACGATAGCGTGTCATCTCACCTCCTTTCCTTCACCGAGTAGAAGTCAGGTTCTTTGGCTCCTGGCTCTCCAGCCTGCATGTGGCGGCTGGAGGCCTCAGGGATCCAGAACAGCCCTCCTTTTTATTTGACTTCTTCATAATTTTTTTCTTTTATTTAAACTCAGCCTGTTTATTGTTCTGTCCTTCATGCACTGACCACCATTAAGGAGGAGTGAGTGTTCAGTGGCAGGCTTGTTTCGGTTCCTGCTAGTATGGCCTGTAGGTGGATTCAGCGTTGACCTAAGCTTTAATACCAATTCTGAGGTTGCTTGCATGGCAGCAGTGGTGCTGTGTTGCAGACAGGTGCTCATGATCAGACCCTTGACACCCTTAGACCTGCTTAATTAAGAAGGGGCTGTTTTCCTTCAAGAGCCAAAGCCTTTGAGAAAGCCAGCAATCCAGGGGTTGACTAAGTGGTTCCTCCCTTTCAGCCCAACTGTTCTTGAGCTAGGACCGCAGAATCCTTGTTCTTAGCTTGCTAATCTGGAACCACTGAAGTGCTTGGCTGGTTAGACCAGTTTCCCCATGAAGAGTTGTCCTGACACAGGCATTTTCTAACTGGTTGGTGAAACTATTTAACCTACTTTCCCATTCTCTGGCACCAGGGACTAGGGGCCATCCTTACGCCACGGTCTGTCAGCCCCAGGAAAAAGAATTTTGGAGGACAGCATAGATTGACTTTGAACTCATTGCCTCAAATCCAAAGTTGGAAGAGTCTTACAGGTCCCGGTGGTTTCATTATGGCCAGTTTCTGGACTCGATTTGCATCTGGGGGGTGCCTTCGGCCACTATGTGGAAACTTAGGCACCCGTTTCTTGTACTTTGTCACACTAGTTCTACATACCTCTGAAATTCTTATCTCTTCCTGCTATCGAACCATAGCAGATGTAGAGGAGACATGCTCCTCTTCAAGCATGTATCTCGGCTGAGGTGCCATTGTTCTCCAAAGCAGTTCCCCCAACACCTGTCCCTTTGGGAGTTCAGCTCCTTAGAGAACCCCTATTGAAAACTACAACCTAAAGGGAAGAACTCATGGCGTCAGATAGACAAGAGAGAGGCTCTCTCGGAACCAGCTCCTACTTGGGGCCTTAAGTCTGTAACTGCTCTGCCATCTGCCTGTTCTCTTTACTGGGCTACACTGTTCTTACATCAGTTTAAGCCCCAGGTGAGAATTACTTTGAGACCAGGAGGACTGGGAGTAGGAGGAAGAGTCCCTTTCAGCTGGCAGATATAATTAGTAGAGGCATGTAGGTTTAAGCTAATTAGGAACAGTTTACCCTTCTTGGTTCCTTGTCAAGTAGGGAAAGCTCTCAGCAGAAATTTTCAGTTGTTTGATCATCAAAGAATAGTGACCGTCTTCAGCCCCAGAAAAGCTTGACTAGAACAGTTGAGTCCTGATGCTTAGACCCCTGGCCCTTCTCAATCACTGAGTTTGTCTTGTACTGAAGGTCAGTGGGAGCGTTACTAGGAGTCCTGTGTTTTCCCTTTTCTCTCTTTGGGGAGGAACGTGTCTTCTAAAGTAACGCTCATTGAAGATACTGGGCCTGGACCCTCCTCTGCCTTTGGATAGTCTCCTGTTGTGATTAGCAGGGGGACAGAACTAGGGGAGAGGAGTAAACTCTGTTTGGGGGTCAGGAGACTGAATTTGGTAAAGTCTGTTAACCGTGTAGACCTTCTTCCTCCGTATAATGAGAAAATTGACCTAGAGCAATTTATTTTAAGCAACATGACCCCCTTTTTCAAATGAGATCTTGTGTGGAACCCCGGTATATACAACCTCAGAGTAGGGCTGGCCTGGAGCAGGGGAGCCTGGGGTGGAGGCCAGCCCCCTCTGGGCCTCCTGGGCACCTTGAGACCTTACGGTTCTTGCTTATACCATTTGAGATCACTGACTTGTATCCTCTAAAGTCCACTTAAATGAGTAAAATCAGCTAAAATCATTTTGTCCTTTTGTAAAGTTGGTAGAGCTTGGGGATTAAATCTGCTGCAGGTGATTGTCTTTGGGGAAGATAAAAGCCAGGTCGGCGGGAGTCGACATACAGGTCTCCCCTGTGCCCCTTCCCTGATAGCACTGCCTTCCTTTCCTTAGCTGCTTCTGGCCCCTCCAGCCCTCTTTTCTGTAGAGGTGGGCGTCCCAGTGAAGTTCCTCTTGTTCCTTTTTTCATGACAGCAGAGGTGACAGCAGAGGTGCTAGCAACGTTGGTGAGCGGGAGCAGCAAGCAACTTTGGACATTAATTGGACAGTGGGAGTTCTTTTATCTCCCCACGTTGCTTTCTGGTCCAGGAATAAGTGCTTGGGTCCCCTATTTGGTAATCAGCTTCTTGAAAATCTGGTTAACAGGCTCCACAACTCTTGTGTTTTAAGAGAAACGTATCGAGAAGGGGAGAAGTTGTTTTCCTGTGGAACCTGAGGATTCCCCTTTGGGAAGGAGTGGGGTATTCATTCCAGCCTTGTCTCGTCAGTAAGGAAACTAGTCACACACTCAGTAGGCGGGTATGGGTGGAATGCATATGCCTGTTCAGTAGCACTGAAGTGTCTGTTCACTTAGTGCCTGTCCTGCGTGTCCTTGAATCTCCTGGGCCTCAGGTAGGGGAAGTGGATTAGATGAAGGTGGAGCTGGAACGATAATTGACAGTGACGATAATTGACAGTGACGGTGATAGTTAATAATGTTTCCTCCCCCCTTCGTCCGTATCTCCTGTCTGGTGATGCCCAGTATTAAACTAGCTGGTTTATAAAGAATTCCAGGTCCTTTCAAACACTGTCACCATTCTCAGTAGGTAGCTGAAGTAACACGCTTGGAGGTTTTCCTGTGTGTTCCCTAACTCTATACAGCAAAGCATTGATCAAGACAGGATTAAAAGCTTCTTGACTCCTTTTTATTTTTTAAACTTTTTCTTACCAGGAACTTACTCTTTGTAGGAGAAAGTGTTAGGGAGGGTCAATAAAGAGATTCAGGACTGTGGATATTGAAACCACTATTAATTTTGTTAGACCTTGAAAACGGGAGAGCTGAATGGATGGGCGGAAGAACCTGTTCTTCCTGGGATGGTCTAAGGTCGGGAGCCTCCTCAGTGCGTCAGCCAGCCTTCTGGGCTGCTGCCCCTCCCTCCGTGGAGCTCTGCTTTGCCCTCGGCCTAGAACGAGCCTCAACAACTCCTTTCCTCAGCTCGGGCCTCACCTCCTTCCATCAAAGGCAACAGATTCAGGCAGGCCACTTGGGGTGGTCACCCAGGATCTGGCAGGTTCTCTAGCAACGGCAAGCCTCTCAAGCCAGATGGCATATGGGATGTGGCAGGACCAGGTCCTGCTCACACATGCCTAGCTCCTTGGAGCTAAAGTGCTCCAGTTGGGTGCAACTGGTCTTTGATTTGAATCTAGGAGGAAGCACTGGCTGTGAAGCAGTTACTTGCATCATTTCTAGATAGCGCCACTGTGGGAGCAGACTTGGTTTTCGCAACAGATAGGGAAACTCAGTTCCAGGATTACACATTTTAGCTGGGATGGGTTGATAACAAAATGGTTCCAGGGGTAAAGGTCCTCATTCCAGTGGTAGGTGGCTGGCAGGATACCCAAGAAGTTGGGGGATTTGCTTTGTTTGGAAGTGCAGAGACTAAAGAAAAAATGAGGTCAGAGAGATTGACATCTGAGCCTGTGAGGGGGCTGGTGTCTCCTGCTCAACCACCTTAGTTCTCGGGCATGGAGGTACCTTTTTTTTCTTTTTTCTTTCAGAAGCTCTGGAGCCAACAGTGGCCAATTCTAGGAATGAGACTTTTAAATCATGGGCACCTCAGTGTCTAAGGATTTGATTTCTTTTTTCCCTTGTGATTCTCTTCCTCAGCTGTAGGAGTCCAGTGAGTCACCCTTTCTTCTCTTCCCCAGGCGGAAATTGAAGGACAGCTAAGCACTAGGGAGGGGCTCTGACCTGGATGACTGGTTTTCAGTTTCTCTCCCTCCCTCCTGAGGAGCCTGGGAGGTCAGGCTTTGGGTGGGGCCTTGTAAGGACCCTTCTTGCTCATAATCTGCCCCAAGCCCTGCCACGGTGTGCGAGCACCTTCTCTGAATCAGCACACCCCCAGAGGAGACTTACGTAGATTCTGCTGAGAGACTAAAACTAGAGCTATGATGAAAGGCGTGCTGTGCACTTGAAATCAGAGCTGTCACTCAGGCATCGTATTTTGTCTCCCAGTTATTTGCCCATCAAGAGAAGCAAAGGGTTAATTGATATTTACTATGTAAAAGCCTAGCACACAACATTTACTTACTTTTTTTTTTAATGAATGACTAAGTGGAATTTGAATAGATGGTGGTAAAGACTTGTGAAATGCTGTGACAGTTTCTTATCATTAGTTTATTTATATCTTGTTAATGACTTCTGAATCACTGTGCACGGCTGTGCTTTTTGTTTTGATGGCGATAGATCACCTCTCTGAACTGAACCCTGGACTGTCATGGAACAGTTCTCCGGACTCATGGCTGTTTTGCTTTCCTGGCCTCCTCTTCTTTCTGTCAGTGAACTCTTCCTTTCCTTCTGACTGGTCTAGATAAGGGGGACAAGGACAGAAGCTGTCCTAATTCTGGAGATTAAATTCTCAGCCACAAAGTAGATTAGGGCCTTTAGTCACTGTTTTGTAATGGGAAGTCTTCCTGAGCTGAGGCAGGGTAGAGGGCATTTGCTTAACTAATAAAGCAAGCAGCACATCAGATGTTTTCCTGAAACTTCTAGCTCCCAGGAAATTATCCAAAAGAAAGAAGAGATCTTGAATATCCCTGTGTGGTTTCCTTAGACTCTTACCTTGAAAGAAATGCTGGTGTTCTGTCTTTGTATCAAGGAAAAACTGCCTGGAGCATCTCTCTTGCTTTGGACCCTGTGGAATACTGGATGTGTTTGGGCAGTTCTGTTTCTCTGCAGGATGAAGGGCTACTCTGCTCTGATACCTTTTTTCTTTCATTTTTCAACCTTATAGACCTCGAGGGATCTAGTTCTGTGTCTTGACGTCCATCCTTATCTGTCCCTTAGGCTTTACCCTCTACCCCCATCTTGAGAAATAGCCTCTAGTTGAGCAAGATGTCTGATACAGTGAAAAAACTTGAGGCATCTGTGAGTGGTTCTAAGTTAGCTGGGAAGAGGGAAGGCGGAGCCAGAGAGGAAGGCTGCATCCCGTGTGCGGTACAGGTCAGTGGGGCATGGCTGGGGTCCAGAAGCCTCAGGCTCTTCAGAGAAGGGAATGGAGCTGGTGTCAGTTTACTCTGCCCCTTGCTCTTGTGACTGGTTAAAAAGGAGAGAAGGACAGATTCTAAAATATGTGGAAGAGCTGTGGAGGAAGAATACTGATTTTAGTGCATGGCATTATGGTAGCAGAGATTCTGAGTCCTGTACCTTGATCTAAAATGAACAATTCTAGGACTCAGCCTGCTCATCAAGAAGGGTAAACAATAATTGGAGAAAGCAAAGGGGACCCACACAAGATTTACTGTAGGTATAGGTATGAATCTTGATGGATTTTATATGGCCACTGTCCAGATGGCTAACTGCAGCCCCTTATTGTCTTCATTATCTGTGCAGCTGTCCAGGACTAAGCCTCTATGTGCCCATCTACAATGCGATTGTTTTCCTCTTTGTGCTGGCCAACTTCAGCATGGCCACCTTCATGGATCCTGGGATTTTCCCTCGAGGTAAGATTTCTCTCACCTCTCTCAGAAACTGCTTTGAAAAATAATGGGCAGATACACGTCCGGGCTGAACGTCCTGGAGTCTTGGTGTACTTCTATAGTCTAATGATGAAGAGCAGTCAGGGGCTTCAGGAATACAGGACATTACTTCTGGCCATGACCCCGTTGGGTCTTCTCTTTTAGTGGTTTGCACTCGTTTAGCAGACATCTGAGCTCGTGGGCTGGATGTCACCACTAGGAACACTTACAGCAAGGGTGAGGTAGATGCGCCCACCAGTGAGGTACAGACTATAAGGGAATCGTGAGTAGAGATCTGTGTGGACACAGGGAAGGATGCACTTACATCTGCCCAGGGAGGCGCTGCTAAAAGTAGGTGTCAGAAAGCTCAGCTAGGAGGGAAGGGCATGAGGTAACACAGCAGCACACAGAGAGCTTGTGTGTGAAGTGCTAGCTCAGTGGGGTGGGAGATCGAGTGCATAAACCCCAGCCAAATTGAGAAAGATTTTATATGCTAAGCAGATTATACTTCTTCCCCTAGACAGGAAGAGGTCTTTTCACAGATAAGAATGCACAGATATCTTTGGTGGGAGGGTGGCAATTCAATAATGCATACCAGACAAATACTTGAATTCAAGACTGGGATTTAAAGATGTTTCAGAAATAGACACTACAAGGGGCCCTCCCTGGTGCCACAATGGGTTAAAGCACAGCTGCAAAGCTGGCTGCAGCAGCCTCAGTGTGAGTTTGATCCCCGCCAGGGAGGTGACCCACATGGCGTGGCAGACCTCTCCTGTCTCACCCGCTGCTCCCCTCAGCAGTGAGATCTGCCTCTTCTGCTCCCCACTCTGTCCCTGGTGAAGCCTCTCGCCCCCACTCCCCCAATACCTCTGCCTGTATCCCAGTACTTATGTGCATAAATAAATAAATCTTTAAAAAAAAAAAGACAAATATGGGGCCCTCCCTGGTGGTGCAGCGGGTTAAAGCACAGCACTAAGAAGCTTAAGCCACTTCAGCATGAGTTCGATCCCCGCCTGTCCCGGAGGTGACCACATGGCGCGGCAGACCTCTTCTGACCCGCCCGCTGCTCCTCTCAGCAGGGTACTTCATCCATCTGCCTGTTCTGCTCCTGGCTCTGTCTCTGGTGAATCCTCTCACCCTTTGCATCTCTGGCCTGTACCCCAGTTCTGTATGAATAAATAAATTTTTAAAAAAAAAAAAAAGACAAATATGATCTGTAATTTCGTAGCCCAGAGATGACTACTGGCATATTGTGGTATGTTTCCTTCCAATATTTTGAAGGTTTTAGATATAATATTCATATATACTGTATATATTTTCAGTTTCTATTTATAAAGTGGTGGGATCCTTTTGTTTATACAGTTCTTTATCTTGTATTTTCCCAAGTCGATAAAATAAAAAACTAAATGTTTTAAAATGATTTGTTTATGCATACAAGAGCTGGGGTGTAGGCCAGAGGTGCGGGGTGTGAGAGGACTCAGCAGAGACAGAGTGGGGAGCAGAACAGGGGGATCTGCTGAAATCTACTACTGGGAGTAGTAGTGGTGAGACAGGAGAGGTCTGCTGCGCCATGTGGGTCAGCTTCCTGGTTGGGGATTGAATTCTGCTGCAGTGGCTGAAAATAGCTTCACGGACCAGACTCCTTGAACCACCAGGGAGTCCTGAAAACTTAAATTTTCATCTCCATACCACTAGTTTTTCTTTCCCGCATATATGTTTTCCTATATTAATAATAAAAATTGTGCCCTATAAGTGAGAAAGCATATGTTACAAGTTTTGAAATGGAGAAGGTGGATTTCTGGTAGCTGAATTCGAAAGGGTATTCAAGTAAGAATGTCTTGAGCCAAAAAACAATACTGAAATACGTACAGTGGGTTAATGGCATAGGGAGCATGTTTTGGGGGAAGGGGTTTATAACGATGTTAACTCTTGGCTTGCTCTGGTTCAGTCAGGTACCTGTGGATATTCAGCTGTTATGCAAACTCATTAAATATGTGCTCTGATATGTGAATAAGTCAGGACTATCACAGCCACCTCTTGTATCTTAGTCTCTTGAACCTCATTTCCCCATGGAGAAGAAATTGTTTCATTCATTGCTGTAGTGTTGTGTAGAGAGCTATCTCAGTTTTAGTTTCTAGTCTTTCTCATCCATCAGACTGAACTCCCTGAGGTCAGAGGCCATATTTTAAATGTCACTGCGTCTCTCGTGCCCAGTGCGGTCTGGCATACATGTTTTTAAATTGTATTTTTCCCGTCCACAGCTGAGGAGGATGAAGACAAGGAAGATGACTTTCGAGCTCCCCTGTACAAAACAGTGGAGATCAAGGGCATACAGGTGCGCATGAAGTGGTGTGCCACCTGCCGCTTCTACCGCCCTCCACGATGTTCCCACTGCAGCGTCTGTGACAACTGTGTGGAGGTAAGACCCCGAGTGGGGAGACTTGATGCGCCGTTCCATGGACTAAGACTCTTGGCCTGTGGACTCTTGGCCTTGGGTGAGGCGGAGTTCTGGCTCGCTGCCCGTCAGTAGGTGTCAGCATTGATGTACACATGCGAGGAAGTGTAGAAACGTTTTCTCTTACAGGAGGGCCCCAGGGGGGCACCGGCTTCCTGACGCCAGCCCCCTGTTCCAGCCTCCCATCCCTTGGCTCGTGTGTTGGTTTTTTGTCCTGCGTTCGTGTTACATCTTGTTTCCACTGCATCGTCCTGTTGCATTCAGATCGTACAATTAGAGTTCTCTTCCTGCCTATTCTTCTGCATCCCTTGTTTTTAACTTTTTTTCCCAATCCTTTCTTTGTATAGCTTTAAATGGTTGCCTGCCAGAGTTTCCTTCCTAGCCTCTTTTCTCACGAATCTTGATGTTTTTGTAAAGCCTCTGACATCTTTCCCTTTCAGAGCTTCTTAGTCACACAGGATAAACGTTGACAGGTGGCCGTCGCCTTTGAGCAACCTTTGGATTGACAGAGCAAGATAGGCGGCGTGGCCAGTTTTTGACTTTGTAACTAACCGATGAACATGATCACTGATCACTTCTAAAGGCAACTGAGGTCTGCTGTTGGTTCCTCTTGACAGAGGTGCTCTAATGCAGTGTCCAAGGATGCCTCTCAGTGTGTCTGTTTTTGCCCCTAGGAATTTGATCATCACTGCCCCTGGGTGAACAATTGTATTGGTCGCCGGAACTACCGTTATTTCTTCCTCTTCCTCCTTTCCCTGACAGCACACATTATGGGTGTGTTTGGCTTTGGCCTCCTTTATGTGCTCTACCACGTGGAGGAACTCTCAGGTGTGCGCACGGCTGTCACGTATCCTTTAAGGCCTGTGGGTGCAGGATTGGGGGAGGGTGTGGGACATAGGAAGTTGAATCCTATGGTAGTGAGGGCCAAAAGGAAGATAACAGTGTGGGCTGGGGAAAGTGAGATCACATTGCCCTGTTTTCCTTGACTGTTTGGCTTCAGAATGGCAGTGATGTGTGTGGCTGGCTTATTCTTCATCCCTGTAGCTGGGCTCACGGGATTTCACGTGGTGCTGGTGGCTAGGGGACGCACAACCAATGAACAGGTATGAGGAGACCCTGAGGACAGACGTGTCTCTTAGCCAGCTATTAGTAGATAGCAGTGTTTCCACAGATAGACACTAGGTGAATACATTTTTGATGCTGCTGTCCGAGTTTTTCCTGTAAGAGTGAGAACAGAATCCACTTTTTTTTAAAATTTATTTATGCATACAGAACTGGGGTACAGGCCACAGGTGCAGAGGTGGTGAAAAGATTCACCAGAGACAGAGTGGGGAGTGGAATAGGCAGATCAACGAAGTATACTGCTGAGGGGAGCAGTGGGTGGGTCAGGAGAGGTCTGCTGCGTCACGTGAGTCACCTCTGGGTCCAGGGATTGAATGCATAGTGAGGCCGCTGCAGCTAGCTTGCAGTGCTGCGTCCTAACCCATTGCGCCACCAGGGAGGGCCCAGAATCCATTCTTAACTGAGTGCATATGGGACAGTTAGATTGGGCACATGGGCTGACCCTCTAGGGGCTTAGCATGCTACTTAATGGTCATCATAATAGCTGACTTCACTTGCTTACTTTTCTCTTAAGTATGCTATCTTAGACTTCAGCGTGCAGAGAGCTTTTTATCCCCATTTTATGTGAGGAAATTGCCTTTCAGTCACATGGTTACCCTCAGTAGACCTAGGATTTGAAGGGAGGACCTTAACTCTATATAAAATTCCATCCTTAATTGTCACAGGTATAAGCTTCTTGATGGTAGGATTGTGTCTTACTCATTTTTGTATTCCCCAGATAGTGGGGGTGCTTGATAATTTGCCACTGATTTGTGTTTTAGCAGTCAAATGTCTATTATCTGACTGACCTGGTCCTGTGTTCCTTCTTCTAGGTCACTGGTAAATTCCGGGGAGGTGTGAACCCCTTCACCAACGGCTGCTGTAACAATGTCAGCCGCGTACTCTGCAGCTCCCCTGCACCCAGGTACACCTGTCACTTTAGTCCTGCGTTCATCCTCAATCAAAACTTTTGCCCCCTTTTGTGCTGCTAGACAGGTGGTCTGGCGGGAGACTGCCTTGTGGGAAGGGCACTCTTAAGGTGCAGTGGCTGAAAGGGGCCCTGTGAGTCCCTGTGTTCTGCATTCTTCTGGTACTGCACTTGCTCCCCTTTGAGCGTTGGGCCTGCAGCAGGGTCTGCCCAGAGGCAGTAGGCTGCAGCCCCTCACCAGACAGATCTCACCCAGAGTCGCCCTTTCGCTGGCCTGGTTCAGCTCTGTCTTGGATTTGTGAAAGTGCTTTCTGCGGGGGTCGGCAACCAGTAGGTATTTTTGAATGAAGAATTAACGAAGACTCTCTTATTCTTGACACTCAGGTATTTGGGGAGACCAAAGAAAGAGAAGACAATTGTAATCAGACCTCCCTTCCTTCGCCCAGACGTGTCAGATGGACAGATAACTGTAAAGATCATGGATAATGGCATCCAAGGAGAGTTGAGGAGGACAAAGGTGACTTAGGGAACCCCGTCCGTGACAAGAGATGGAGACTTGCTTTTAGTTTACATCTCCTGCAGTATTTATCATTTTTTGACACAAATTATCTGTTTCTCTGTTAGTTCATTCAGAAATAGTCTGTTCATTTCTGGTCTTCATAGGACTTAATGCACTCATAGCTTATAGAAGTTGGGAGCTTAACAAGTGGTTGTTGCTGGAAGTGAACAAATAATTGACAGAAATAAACCCTTGCTGGAAACTTTACCAATATCATCCCCAGACTTGTCCAGCCCCAGTTTAGAAATATGTGATTCACTCCTAATACCCTTTTTATACCAGTTTATCACTTTATTTTTTTAAGCATTTTTATTTATTTATGCATACAAAAACGGGTGTAGCCAGATGTGCAGCATAGAGGGAGGGTGAGGGTTCACCAGAGACAGAGTGGGAGGCAGACCAAGCGAAGTGACTGAAATACACTGCTGAGGGGAGCGGCAGGAAAGACAAAGAGGTCTGCTGCGCTATGGCGGCTGCCTCTCTGGCCGGGGACCGAACTCATGCCATAGTGGCTGGTGATAGCTTGATAGTGCTGAGATTTAGCCCCTGTGCCACCAGGGAGGCCCCCGGTATAGCAGCGCGACTTGCCCTAATGCACCAACTCTGATTTCCCAGTCTAAGGGAAGCCTGGAGATAACAGAAAGCCAGTCTGCTGATGCTGAACCGCCCCCCCCTCCTAAGCCGGACCTAAGCCGTTACACAGGGCTGCGAACACACCTCGGCCTGGCGGCTAACGAGGGTAAGGCAGGGGCTCGAGTGAGTTATGTGTGAACCGTGGGGACAGCGGGCAGGGGCTAGGTGGGAATACGAGTGTTTTTGCCAAAGACACTCAGGTGGGACATGAGGCGATCACTTGGGCCAGCCAGGAGAAAGGAGACCACTTAGGACGCCGCTAGCTAGTGGTGTAAATGGGAGGAGGGGGACCCAGCTTCTGGACAGACCGGAGAACATCCTGAAACCTGTTGTGCATTCTTTTAATGAGTTCTGTGCGGGTGTCAATCTTTATTCTTCAGTGAGATCATTTTCCTGCACTTGGGTTTTGCTAGTTCTGTCTGTCCCTGTCTGTACTTCTAAGAGAACGCCAGCCAGGTTAAGAGAACAGCCTGTCAGGTGGTGTCCCTGGGTTTTTCTGCCTGCAGATAGCAGCCTCTTGGGCAAGGACAGCCCCCCGACCCCTACCATGTACAAGTACCGGCCAGGCTACAGTAGCAGCAGTACTTCAGCAGCCATGCCTCATTCTTCCAGCGCCAAGGTACGGAGTGTCTGTGTGCGAAGGAGGCTCAGAACATGAGCCAGTTGCTCTGGGGAGAAGAAGATTGGGGGAAGAAAGGTGGAGGGAAGGGAAACCCCAAAGCATCTCCCTCATTGTTGGCATTTGGCGGGACTGAGTCTCTCTGATATCAAAGAGGGAACCAACCATGTAGCACAACAGACAAAAGAACCAGGTGCAATCTCAGATCTGCCTTCAAATCCCTGTGCTGCCATCGGTCAGATTACTTACTTTTTCCCAGCCTCATTTTCTGCATATTAAAATGGGATACTTTTTCTAACTCACAGATTTGTATTACAGCTTAAACGAGACATAATGCATGTAAAAATTCTAATTTGACCAACCCTCCTTGGATTTTGGGGCCTTGAATTGTCACAAGAGGAGTAGTGCTAAGAGCCTGTGTTACTTTTTCCCTCAGTTGAGTCGTGGGGACAGCTTGAAGGAACCAACTTCAATTGCAGAGAGCAGCCGCCATCCCAGCTACCGCTCAGAACCCAGCTTGGAGCCCGAGAGCTTCCGATCCCCCACGTTTGGCAAAAGCTTTCACTTTGATCCACTGTCCAGTGGCTCACGGTCCTCCAGCCTCAAGTCAGCACAGGGCACGGGCTTTGAGTTGGGCCAGTTGCAGTCCATCCGTTCAGAGGGCACAACCTCCACCTCGTACAAGAGCCTGGCCAACCAGACACGTAACGGAAGCCTCTCTTACGACAGCCTGCTCACTCCTTCAGACAGCCCTGATTTTGAGTCCGTGCAGGCCGGGCCTGAGCCAGACCCGCCTCTGGGCTACACCTCTCCCTTCCTGTCGGCCCGGCTAGCGCAGCAGCGGGAAGCCGAGAGGCACCCGCGTTTGGTGCCAACTGGCCCGGCGCACCGAGAGCCCTCACCTGTTCGGTACGACAATCTGTCGCGCCATATTGTGGCCTCCCTCCAGGAACGTGAGAAGCTGCTGCGCCAGTCACCCCCACTCCCTGGCCGGGAGGAAGAACCGGGCTTGGGGGACTCGGGCATTCAGTCAACACCAGGCTCAGGCCATGCCCCTCGTACTAGTTCCTCCTCAGATGATTCGAAGAGGTCACCGTTGGGGAAGACTCCGCTGGGACGCCCAACTGTCCCTCGCTTTGGCAAGCCAGATGGGCTAAGGGGCCGGGGACTAGGTTCCCCTGAAGCAGGCCCAACTGCCCCATACCTGGGCCGATCCATGTCTTACAGCAGCCAAAAAGCTCCACCTGGTGTCTCTGAGGTGGAGGAAGTGGCCTTGCAGCCGTTACTGACCCCCAAGTAAGTATGAGCCCACACTGGCCTGGAGTGACTCTGCGCAGGCCCCAGGCCTCGCGCTACTCTCGGGCACGCACGCCGGGGACACTGCTCCGGACAGCTCCTCGCTTAACTCTCCATACAAGGAGGGGGCTGCTTTCATGGCTGTTCCTGTTAGACTGAAGATTAGGGTTTTCTTCTTAGATTTTTTTTCTAAGTTTCTTTTTACATCATTTTGTGCCTTTTTCCACCTCAGTTGTCATCCATGTGGGCTTCCCGTCACCAAATCACCCCGTGTCCTCACCATAGTCCTGTGCACTTCCCTCCCCACACCGTTTTTCATTCCATCCCCCACTCCACCCCGTAAAAAGTCTCTGGGATATAGTTGTTCATTCTTCTTCTTTTCCCCCCAGTCCTTTATGCTCTTGCTATGAGAGAAACCATAGCAGGTTTTCTTTTTCTTCCTGGCTTATTTTAATACTTCTATTCCATCTTTTAAAAAATGATTTGCCCAAGAGTAGTTAGTGAATAAGAGGGGTCAGGCTTGTTATAAATAGGGCAAGAGAACAAAAAATGGGTAAGAAAGTACATGTGTAGAAAAATAACTTTTTTTCTTTCAGGTGATCTGTTTTGTGTGGAACTTCCTGACACCTCTTTTCTTCTCTTCCCAGAGATGAAGTGCAGCTCAAGACCGCCTACAGCAAGTCCAACGGGCAGCCCAAGAGTATAGGCTCCGCCGCCCCCGGCCCAGGCCAGCCACCTCTTAGTAGCCCCACAAGGGGCGGGGTCAAGAAGGTGTCAGGGGTGGGTGGTACCACCTATGAGATTTCTGTGTGAGCCTTGGCGGGACACCTCCCTCCTCATGCCTCTGCGCCTACACCAAAGGGCCCCAGGCGGCCACCGTCCTTTCCTCAAGGGGCTCCCCTCCCCTGCATGGACAGTTTTTAAACCACCGATTCCAAGGGGATGAGGAGCGTTTTATAAAATGCAGTGGGGTTGGGGAGTCGGAGAGTTGGGGCCCTGAGACCGGGGTAGTGACCCCCTTTCACCTTTTAAGACCTTCCCTCCCCTAACCCCTGGACCAGACTCAGTGGACATTTGTGCAATTGCCCTGGAGGGAACCAGATCATTTTTAAACCAGAAATAATTTTTTTTATTATTGTTACGGATTCTATTTTTTTCCTCTTCTGCGTTACCAGGTGTGTGTGTACATATATATATATTATAAATATCAAAGAAATTATATATCTATCCTGGGATGGGAAAATGAGGGAGGGATCTGTATAAGGAGGGGGCTCTTACTTTTCCCATTCCTCAGACCAGCAGGAAAAAGGGGAGGCTTCACTCTTGTCTTCCCTAGGGTTCCCTCTTAAGTCCCAGTTACCAACTAAGAAAATAGCACCCCCTGTTGTTGGTGCTAAGTGATCAGGAAAGAAACTCGGGGAGAGGGGAGTCTGGGATCTCGGTCAGAAGAGGAAAGGGCCTGAGAGAGAGGGGTGTTCCTTTTATTGGCTCACTGGCACTTAATTTCCCCGTTGGGGGTGGTCACCGCCTCATGACTTTAATGGTGGGGGGAGATCTGGAAGAGAGCTTAGCCTAGCTCCAGAAACAATATTAGATAGTCCTCCCGTTCCGGGGAGAGGGATCAGGGTGGGCTTCAGTAAGCTCCACACAGTCTTTCCCCGCACTTCACACGGTTAACGTTCTTTTTAACTCAAGGCCGGGAGAGAAGAGTCCAAAAAGCAATATTTTTCATCACATGCCAAAAACGGGATAGAGAGAAGGAGTGGCGGGCTTCGCCCCTCCGATTGTCCCTTGGGGGTTGCCCTCTGCCTGCCTCAGTATGGTGCTGGGTAGAGCGGATACCTGGGTTCTAGCCCTAAATAGGGAGACCCCAGCCTCTTGGCAGAGGCCCTTTTATTTTTTATTCTGATTAGCCATTTTAAACCGACAAGGAATAAAAAGAAATCCTGATCTAACCAGCTCCCCCTGACTGGTGTGGTTTTGTCTGGCTAAGGCAGGGTGAGTGATCACTAAGGACATAACCCCGCTTCTGGGCCTGGTGCACATTTAGGGGTGACTGCAGTGAAAGGTGGTTATCATTTAAGACAGTAAGTCCTGGTTTTGTTCCCCATGATTGACTGAAAGAGCCCTGAAAAAGGATACCTTGCTTCCATCAAAGCTGCTTCTCTCCAAGCTGAGAGACCTTGCACTGTGCCGTTCGTTGTTCCTTAGCGCACAGTGTTTTCTCTAGAAAGGCAGGCTCACTTTGGAAGACAGTGGATGATGGAAGGGAAGCCTGTTGCAAGCAGTGACACATGGTGGGGCTCAATGAATAGCTCCTGTTGTCTCTTGCTTGTCAGACAACAGAGGGCTGTGCCCTCACTTTAAATAGGCCGGTCCTCTGACATGAGACCCCAGGAAAAGTCGCTAGGACCCTTGATTGTACTGTCTATAACTTAAGTAGATAAACTGTTGCTTTGAAATCCTAGAATTAAGACTGGTTTCCCTTCTGCTGATGAAGGAATAACCTTGGCACACTGCAAGATTCTAACTGTCCTGTGGCAAATTTAGCTGAGGTTACATTAGCTTGGGAGTCCCTCTCTCCCCCCGGTTTTTTTCAGTTAACTGGCCTGCTACAAAGACTGAAGGAATTTATTTTACATTTTGCTAGTTTAGGCTGCCTTGTTTGAGGAGCTTAGAAATGTTTTCACATCAGTGAAACACAGTATCTTACTGAGGAATGAGGCAGGTCAAAAATTCTTTCAAAGCAAGAATCATTACCTTCACTTGCCAGAGGTTTATTTAAAAACAGTTCTGACCACAAATTAACTTTGTTGAAATATATTGGTGAGTGTGGGCACTTCTCAGTTGGCTATTCTGATTCAGCACAATCAACCTAGAACACAGTTTGAGTCCAGGCTGGCTCATCAGTCCTTCAGCTGGACCCTGGAGGTTGTCCAGGCGCATGGTTCTGCACCTCGGGCAGAGCATTCCAGAGTCAGGTGTCTGAGGCAGGCGCATTCATTAGGAAGCTCTGCCTCACTCTGGACCATGTCCTTCAGTCTCATTCTGGTTCTGTATCTGCCTGCTAATAAGAAACTGTAACAAGACCCAAATCTCTTCAGATCTTAGTGTGCCTCAGCTTACACCCTAACTCATATGGAAAGGCACTTACTCTCAGCAGGCAGCCACACTTTTAGCCAGTTTGAAAATGTAAAAATTTTGTTAACCCAAAGAAAAGCCCTAACAGATGAAATCCTAAAGTTAGACAAATTGCACAAAAGAAATGGAAAGAGAATTTCCTGGGAGAGGAAAAACTGTCCATGAGAACGCCAACTGGGCTGGACCTCACAAAAAAGGTGGCCCTCCTCCTAACACCTTAGTCCTGAGCACGGCGGGGCTGCTGCTGTCCAGTTGCGGGGGTGCTCCCAAGGCGGTGTCCAAGGGCTAGGAAGGCCGCTTTCATCAGCAGGTTCCAGGCAGCAGGAAAGTCCTTGGGGACAGCCCGGGGGTCCCACTAGCGGAGGCTACTACTGCTGCTGGCCTGAGAGCTGCCCACCCCTGGGTGGTCCGGACTGTGTCGGTTCTGGGGAAGACAGAAGCAGGGTGAGAGGACACCAGAAGCAGCTGTGGCCTTGACCAGGGCTGCACAGGAAGACGGAGCAGCTGGCCTAGGTTTTCAATCGGGTGGACACAGGCAGAGTGCTGCTCAAGGGGGTTGGGGACGTGGGGACATACTGGGCTGAGGAGCCGGGGCCACCCTACCTTCTTTTTCTTCTTCTCTTTCTTCTTCCTTTTCCGCTCAGGATCCTCCTCTTTTTTCTTTTTCTTTTTCTTATGATCTGAATCAGAAGGTGTTTCTGTGGGAGACATTAAGGTGCTTGTCATCTGGAGAGTGCAATATTTCCTACTGCCAGGAAGGCTGCACACACAGGACAGCCCTGGTCCAGCAGGGGAGGGTAAGTGTTTTTCATCAAATGGCCAGGAGACCAGAAAGCTTACTGAGGCACCACGAAAGCCCAGGTTTGTATTTGCCCAGGAGACCCCGTACACCAGTTTCTTGCAGGAGAATTTGTGTGGAAAGGACTTAACTGGGTTTATTTTTTTAAAAGATTTATTTTCTTATACATACAGAACTGGGGAACAGGCCAGAGGTGCAGGGGCAGTGAGAGGATTCACCAGAGACAGTGGGGAGCAGGACAGGCGGACTGACGAAATAACACTGCTGAGGGGAGCAGGAGGTGAGACAGGAGAGGTCTGCCGCGCCATGTGGATCACCTCTAGGGTTGGGGATTGAATTCAACACTGAAGCGGCTGCAGCCAGCTTGTAGTGCTGCATACCAACCTGTTGCACTGCTGGGGAGGGCCTTAACTGGGTTTTTAACTGAGGAAAGTTGAACCAGACTCCGCATCAGACCAGGTGCCTTAGAATGGCGCCACTTCTTACCTGGGGGAACAGGATCCTGGGTACGGCTCTGTTTGTGCTTTTGCTTATTCTTCTTCTTGGGAGGCTGAATGTGCATCAGACGACACTGCTCCGGCAGCTGGAGGAGCCAAAGGAAGGTCTGGGTGAGAGTGGAAGCACCCCCTGTTCCCATCACCTATTCTGCTGCACAAGTTAGAAGAAACACACTGGGACAGAAGAACCAGCACGTGTCTCATGCCTCCCCATCTGCCGCCTTCTTCCCCAAGAGGAGACTCACTGGGCCAGTGTGGAGGCGGAAGCCAGCCAGCATGGTCCCTGTGATGGGATTAAAAGAGCCACTAAGAATTGGGGGCTTCTCAATGAGGGAGCGGAGGCTGCTGTTGTCATGGGAACCTGGCAGGTCAATCATCCCTGGAAGGTCCGGCAAGAAGTTACTCAGCTTCTCCTTCATCTTCTTCCCACAGAACCTGTGGTAGGCATGTTCCAGGTTGTAGTGTGTGATCAGATTAGTGCTGCCTGTCAGCTCTGTGCTTCCTAGGAAAAACAAAACAGCACTAGTCCCAAGAGTATTTTTTTTAAGCCACTGACTCAGAGGGAACATGAAGGACTATATTTTAACCTAAATAAGGGATCTCTCAGGTGAGAAGGATAACAATTTAGGTTTACTTTAGAGTGAAAACAAGCAAAATAAAAACATAACACACACTAAAATGTAAATACTGGAGAATGGTGGGTTCAATATAGGAAGGAGGGAAAAATAGCAAAAACCCAAATAGTGCAGAGGCACTGCTCTGATCTAATGAAGCAGACATCCCTCTTGCCCTGAACTAACCAGAATCACCATCTGTACTTGTCAGAAAATACATTGGTGAGAAATACTCTGACACAACCAGGACACTATCACTTCACAGTGCAGTGAGGGCCACACAGGACCGGCAGGTGACCTAGTGGCAGGAAAGTCTCGTAAAGGGCCTGCCTTTGTTTCCCTAGCACGAAACACTAATCACCTTTACAAGTAGCCCAGACAGGAGATTTTTCTTGCTACTGCTGTCTGCCATCTTAAAATTATAACTCTTGG
>NW_004567116.1:5999876-6007330 GCF_000260355.1 Condylura cristata | reverse complement strand
CAGAGACAGAGTGGGGAGCAGAACAGGTTGACTGAGGAGAGAAGCGGGAGGGTCAGCAGAGGTCTGCTGTGCCATGTGGATCAGCTCCCTGGCTGGGGATTGAACTCCACCATCCCTCTGGGCCTTATGCTGTCTCCCCTTGCCCTTTTCCTTCCACCCCCAGTGTCTCAGAAGAGTGGCCTACTGTCATGGCAGGAGACTCAGCGCCAGTTTTCTCACCTCTGCATTGCCTCCAACCATTATAGTATTCTGATTTTTCCCCCCGTCAGCGCTCCTTTCTCCAAGTGGTTATGCTAAGGCTCAGGTGAGTTAGAATGCTCTGCTTTCTTTTTTTAAAAAGATTTATTTATTTATGCACACAAAAGCTGAGGTGTAGGCCAGAGATGCAGGGGGATTCACCCACAGAGTGGGGAACAGTGGGGAGACAGGAGAGGTCTGCTGCGCCAGGTGGGTCAGCTCTCTACCCAGGGATGGAACTGCTGCAGGGACCATAGTGTTGGGATTTAACCCCTTGGGCCACCAGGGAGGCCCCACACTGTGCTTCTAAAGGCTTTAAGAGCCCACCCAACTTTTCTGTTTTAATTATTAGTTTTAGGAAGACCATTTACAGATCTTTCTTCCAGCCTGACTCCTCTTCTGAAAACTAATCTTGCATTTGTAATTTCTCCAGTCAGTTCCATGCAGATTTAACCTTTACTTTTCAGCTCACAATCAGAGTGCTTCTCTGATCACTTGATCCCTATCACATGTTCCCTTTACAGAACTAGCCCCCATCTGACACCTTGTTTAATTTTTGCCTCTTCTGACATGTAAACGCCCAAAAGACAGGATCTCATTAATTTTATCTAAAAGAGTGCTTGATGTGCAACTTAACAGTGTTTTGAATGAAAGACTGGGTCAAGTCTCACCACGTCCTCCAACAGATGAGGAAACACGGCAGCCCTGAGGAGGGAACCAAGCACCAAGCCAAATGTAAGTCTGGGGCACAACTGAAAATAAAACCTTAGGGACACAGAGATGCTGAATCAAGGTGCTCTCGAGTTTCAAAATCAAAGCCCCATACATATTTGGGAAGCCATAAACCAGCACCAGTGTCAGTGGCCAGGCACACTGCGACAGTCACGAAGGTGCATTCTCTCCCCAATCCACCCCAAGAACTGATGTTGACCCTTTGGCCGTGATCCCGCAGAGCCGCGGCCCCCGGTCCTGGCACGCGCTGCCCTGGTCACTCGCACTTCCACGCCGCCGAGAGCCCGCCCATCCCCTCACTCGGGCCTGACGGGCTGGCTTCGGCCAGGCCTAGCACTTACCTGGCAGTTCCCGCATCAGGTAGAACGGCCCACAACCAGCCGCTGACTTGTCGGGGGGTGCCGAGGCCGCGGTGGGGGGCGGGGCCGTGCCGGGTCCCCCGCCCGGAGGAGGGGGAGGAGGGGGCGGAGGTTTTCCTGGCCCGAAGCCGAGGGCGCTTGGAGGCGGTGGAGGGTCAGTCTGAGTTCCAAACAGCGCGGTGAAATTCTCCATCGTCCCCTCGGCCCCAGCGCGGTCCCGGGCCTGGCGCTGACGGTTTTCATTGGCCAGTCCTTTCACGCGGCACCGCCCCCGTCCTCCCGGAGCCGCTCAGAATTGGGTACTTCTGGCCCCGCCTACCTCCTTCCGGCAGCTACTTCCGTCGCTTTATGAAAACGTTCCGGAAGTTTCGTCTAACCTCCTCGTAGTCTCTGACATCTCCGCTAGCCACACTCCCATATCCAATAAAATGACTTAGGTGGAAAAAACGACGGCTAGAGTGACCTATAAAGCCTCAATTCCCTGTCCGTTCACACAGGAGCGCCCAATAAGAGGTCGACTTCCGGGGCCTGCGCCGGGGCACCCGAGACAGGGCCCAATAGCAGGCTCGGCGGGGGGCGGGGCCAGACCTGCGGCGGGCGCTGCTCGGGCCGGCAAGATGGCGGTCCTGGCACCTCTAATCGCTCTTGTGTACTCGGTGCCGCGACTTTCACGATGGCTGGCCCGACCTTATTACCTCTTGTCAGCCCTGCTCTCTGCTGCCTTCCTACTGGTGAGAAAGGTGCCCCCGCTCTGCAGCAGTCTCCCCACGCAGCGCGAAGACGGCAACCCGTGTGACTTTGACTGGGTGAGCGACCCCGCCTTGGCACTCTGTAACCCTGCCCCGGAGCTTCCGTCTGGGAGCCTTGAGGGTCACCTTTTTGCGGACACCTGACGTTCCGAGTCTGTAGCGGACTTAGACTGTTAGCGTGGAGGGCCTGGACCGCCACCGAGTCTGAATGAACCTGTGTTTAGCATGGGAAGACAGGTTAACTTGGCTCTTAGGTCCAGGGTCCTGCCCGGCTCCCCATCCATACTTGTCGACAGCCCGACCCAAACTACACCTCTACAGTGTTTTGCAGTGATGCTCATGTCCAGTCTCCAGAGGAACCAGTGAGGCAGACAGGACACACAGTAATCCTGTTTTATTGATGAAAAAAACCGGTATATCGGTGTGGCTAGGCGTCTTGCCCAATGTCACAACTGAGGAGTAACTGGGACTTGACGTGACTCTTCTGATCATAGCTCGTGAACACTCTAACTGCCATTTATTTATTCAGTTAACATTTCCAGAGTGCACCTTGATCTGCTAGATATTATGCATAATTATGGAGTAACAAAAATGAATTAAGGTCGTTGGGTTTCTTTGACTAGGAATTTTAAAACAGGACAGAAATCTGGCTCTGACTTCCAGGATAGGAGCTGGAGGGGCCATTCAGAAATTTATTCTAAATTCTATGCCCTCTGCTGTAATACAACATCTGTGCACTACGGAAGAACGGTTATCGGAATTTTTGTCTTTTTCATTTTCCCGTCAGGCGTGGTGTTTTGATTTGTCTTAAAAAAGATATATATATACCTGCAAAAGAGACAACTGAAGTATTGACAGGTGAAATGAGATAGTTGGAATTTGCTTTTAAGTTTCTATGGCTAAACAGGCAGGTGGGATAGCTGAAATAGAACCACACTGGTGAACTATTACTCATGAAGCTGAGTAACAGGGATTCATTGAAGTGTTGCAGGGAGGAACAATAATTTTCCCTCTGCCCCCATGAGGTCTTGATGAAGCCCCTGTAATAGAAGACATAGAAAAGACAAACAGAAGTTTGTTAACATATATAACTTATGTGTAAATGGAGATACTTAAAGAAGTGGCTTTGCATTCTGGCTTATAAGTCATCTTCAGAGCCTTCCCTGGTGGTGCAGCCGGTTAAAGCGTAGCACTATGAGGCTGTCCCGAACCACTGCAAGCACGTGTTCAATCCCTGACCAGGTTGCTGACCCAATTGCTCTGGTTCCCCCCACTGCTCCCCTCAGCAGTGTATTTCAGTTGATCTACCTGATCTGCTCCCCACTCTTGTCTCTGGTGAATCCTCTCATCCCCTCACCTCTGACCTGTACCCCAGTTCTGTATGCACAAATAAATCAATCTTAAAAAAATACAGAAATAAATCATCTTCAACAAGAACAGTACATTTGTGGAGACGTGACAAGAGAGGACAAAGAAGCTTTAGGCTCCCAAGGGCAGGAAGTGGAAAGGTAAACTAAAGGCTGATAGAGGCAAGCTGTTATTTAGATTCCTCTCTCTCTTTCCAGGCTGTCTCCTCTGATGAATTTTTGTCCTTGGTATAGCAGATTGGTGGGAAACCTTTGAAAGATTCATGTCCTGCCTTTAGACAAATAGAGTGAGATTTTCTTATATCTGCTTCTTGGTTTCCTTCAAGCTCAAAATAATCCTGATGCCAAAATCATGTATTTCGGTGTGGCATATTCTGTTACCCTTTCATATCCTTTTTATTTTTGTATATGTTTCAAAGTTTTCCATACCAAAAGATTAAAAAATTAACAACAAAAAAGGCAGAGATCAACCAAGGAGGTTCTGTATCCTGTAGTTATTCTGGAAGCCAGTCACATTCTGTCTTCCACCTGTCACCTCACTGCCATCCCAGGGTCCAGCCAGCAAATGAAGAAAGGGCAGGAATGAAAGACACTCATTTTCTTAACTGTCTGGACACAGCACTGGCAGGTCGCTTGCACTCACTGCCCCCTCAGGAGGGCTAGCCTGCAGTTCCACCCCCTCGGTGCAGGGAGGCGAGAGTCTGCTGTGTATGCCTGGGAGCAAAGGAAACCCACTCACTCAAGGTGACTGGCCCTGGTCTGTGGCTCTGTTGGGTATTTTTCCATCTTTGGCCTCTCCACCCAACTCCGCCCAACTCTGTCCTTCAGTTCACTTCTGTCACCCCGACTCTTGCAGAGAGAAGTGGAGATCCTCATGTTCCTTAGTGCTATTGTGATGATGAAGAACCGCAGATCGAGTAAGTGCAGCTTCTCAGGCCCCAGTCAGGCCTGCCTCCGCCGCAGGCGCTTCCGTTCATGTGGGGAGAGGGGCAGCATAAAGTGACCTGGGCCCTCTGCGCCAGGGCTGAGTGCGGGCCCCTCCTCCTGCCCTCCCATTTCAAAGTGCTCCCCGAAGGACAAGATAGAAGCGGGCAGCCCAGCTGACCTCCGACCTCCAGTGTCTTTGTGTTTCAGTCACCGTGGAGCAGCATATTGGCAACATCTTCATGTTCAGTAAAGTGGCCAATGCCATTCTTTTCTTCCGCCTGGATATTCGCATGGGCCTGCTCTACATCACACTGTGCATCGGTAAGGCGGCTCTCTGGGTGTGGGAACCATCCAGTCCCCAACCAGTGTCTCCACCCGCTTCCCTGTCTGGTAGCCAGTTAGCTGTGTGTGGCTCAGGTGCTAACACCTGCACCTGTGCAGGGCAGCAGAGTTTGTTTTAAACGGAATGTGTCTGTGGTTTTGTATATTCTTTGGCTGGTGCCTGACACCTTGGAGTCAGTTTGAAAGTAAATCCCCTTCCCCAGCCTTGCATGTTTCCTGTGACATCTTTTCTCTGTTTAGTGTTCCTGATGACGTGCAAACCCCCTCTGTATATGGGCCCTGAGTACATCAAGTACTTCAGTGATAAAACCATCGATGTGAGTGCTGGTCCTCCCTTCCCTCTTGGGTCCCTGGGGGTGACTTCGTGGTTGTGCGCTCTCCTCACTAGGAGGGGAAGCGTACTTCAGAGTGGAAGTTGCCTCAGAGTGGAAGTTGCCGGCCTGTGGTTCAGTGAGGGAGCTGCGGTGGGGGGCGTCAGGAAGAGGGCTCTGAGCCTCAGCTTTCTCACTTTTGCTTCTGTGTGTGGCAGGAAGAGCTGGAGCGGGACAAGAGGGTCACATGGATCGTGGAGTTCTTTGCCAACTGGTCTAATGACTGCCAGTCCTTTGCTCCTATCTACGCTGATCTCTCTCTCAAGTGAGTAGCAATGGCCCTTTCATTGTCTCTGGCCTTTTGCATGGGGCAGCCAAAGAAAGGCATGCTCTTCTTTCCTCAAAAAGCTGTGCTTTCTCTTCTCTTGGTCCATTCTCCAGCCTCTGGGCGTGTTAAATATAATACATTCTTCTCAGGTACAACTGTACAGGGCTAAATTTCGGGAAGGTGGATGTCGGACGCTACACTGACGTTAGTACAAGGTGTGTAAGGGCCCGGGCGGGGGACCCCTTTGAGTGCTGTACCTACAGATGCGTTTACAGAGTGTTCTCTGGGTCTTGTAGGTACAAAGTGAGTACATCGCCCCTCACCAAGCAGCTCCCAACCCTGATCCTGTTCCAGGGTGGCAAGGAGGTCATGCGGCGGCCGCAGATTGACAAGAAAGGACGAGCCGTATCTTGGACTTTCTCTGAGGTACATGAGGAGTGAGCAGGTGTTTTGGGGAAGGGTGTGGAATGGTGGGGGGGCTTTGGGGCTCCACCTGGGTTTGAGTCCTGGCTCTGCCTGCGAGCTGTGAGAGTGGGCACTAGTTGTTAGACCTCACTGTGAGGTTCCTCGGAAGACCTCCATACTCTCTGGGGAATGTCACTAAGTGCAGTTTCAAAGGCCTTTGGGCCTGAGGCTCCTTAGCAGTGAGTTGGAGACAGTGACACGAGGCTCACAGTCAGGTCTTACAGATTAAATCATGTAGTGGTCACTTAAGACACAGTGATTGGTACGTGTAGCATGTACTTAAGTATTAGTTGACTTCCAGGTACCCGTGCAAGAAGAGTTAGGGTGAAGCAGACTTCCATTCTTTCCTAGTACATCTTCTTCCTTTCCTAGTACATCTTCCTTCCTGCCCAGGCTCTGATCTCTCCCACCCTGAACCCTGACTGTGCAGTCTCTTTTATACAGGAGAACGTGATTCGAGAATTCAACTTGAATGAGCTTTATCAGCGGGCCAAGAAGCTATCTAAGACAGGAGATAACATCCCAGAGGAGCAGCCTGTGAGCCCTACCCCCACTGCAGCGCCTGCTGAGGAGAGCAAGAAGGACAAATAGGGGGGCCCCTGCCTGCCCGAGGCCCCTGGGAGGCCCTGCCCCTTCTCTAATCACAAGCCCTGCCTGAGGCTTTGGCCTTTTATTTATGTTTCCCCTGTGAGGCTGGGTTGGGTGCTGCTTCTGATTTTAAAGAGGCATCCAGGGAATTGTCAGTTATCCTGCAGCAAGGCTCCTAGCACTGTGGGCAAGTGTTACTGGAAGGGGAGCGATGGCGTACAGTGAAGGAAAAACCGCCGGTCAGCGTGTCAGCTGCTGTCCACCCGTGTGTGGTTTCCTCTTAGCCACCTACACAGCTACTTACACTAGCTTCAACCCTAACATTAGATGCCACGGTGCAGAGGCAGCGCTAAGATTTTCCATCTAAAGAACCTTGCTTCTTTAGGCCCTTCTGCCTTGGTCTGTGGCCTTCATAAAGTCTCTGCCTAACTTGGCTACTTACTGGTTCCAGGGAGAGGCCGCGGAGTTTCTCTTTGAGACAGTATTGAATAACCCCGCGATCTCGTGGAGACTGGGAGGAAGGGGTCCGGTAGAGACTACCCTGAGTGCGGTGGAGCCTAAAGGGAAAACACCCGGGTAGGGTTGAGCTTTCTTCTTAACCTTCCGACCGGCTCCCCCAGCCAGTTGGCGGCGGCCTGGTTTTCCATAATAAAGACACTGGAATTTCCTTTTGATTGTGCCTCTCTGTTTATTGTGCATTGCAAAAGCCTGCGGCTGGGGAGGAATTGCCCAGCCCTTCACTTCACCAGCCCCTCAGATTAGTTTCCCCAAAATCAGGCACCAGAGCCACGGACGGGGGTGGTGGGAAGCTGCCTTCGGTCATCTGAGTACCCACCGCGCCGCGCGCGTGTCAAAGGTGGCTCGGCCAGGGACTGCCCCGCGGGCCCAGGAAGGGGGAGAGCGGCGGGGCGTCGTGCAGCTGTTTACCTGGGCGCACAGTTGCCGGAACACTGGCCGCAGCGGGCCCGGCGTGCGGCGCCACCTAAGCCCGCCTCGGCCGGACGCCCCTACCCGCGTTGTTGGTTCCGCCCCGCCGCGGTGGCGCCGAG
>NW_004567116.1:5967503-5999352 GCF_000260355.1 Condylura cristata | reverse complement strand
GCTGACGCGTGTACGGGCGCCACGCCGCCGCCCTGGGCGAGGCGCTGCGCCAGGAGGCCCCCGAGCTGCCCGTGAGGGTGAACCCGGCCAAGCCCCGTCGGGGCAGCTTCGAGGTGACGCTGCTGCGTCCGGACGGCAGCAGTGAGTGGGGGCGCGGCGCGGGGAGGCGGGGCTGGGCCGAGGCGGGACCGCCCGCGGCTCGGGAGAGGCGGGTAACCGCGAGGAACTTGGCTTTACTCGGTGTTTCTCCAGGTGCGGAGCTCTGGACCGGGATCAAGAAGGGGCCCCCGCGCAAACTCAAGTTCCCTGAGCCTCTCGAGGTGGTGGAGCAGCTCAGGAAGCACCTTCCTTAGGGCTGGGGCAGAAGCGCATCTTAGCCGAGGTCTGCAGTGGGGTGGGGCCGGCCCTGGGCTGATTTTGGGGTGGCTGTTTGTGAAGTGGTCTTAACGGCCCCCCCCCCACGTCGTACATTTTCCCCGGCCTTGGCCTTAAGGATGGCCACCTTGGGCTGCACCTGCCCCATAGCATTGGCGGGAAAGGCCATGGGCAGAAGATTTGCCCGAACTTAGAGAATGTGAATGGTGATGGCAGTGACTCTTAGAAGTGCAGTTTGTATTCTTTGTGAGTGCAGTTACTGCCCCGGGGGTGTGCGCTTCTTTCAGGGCTGGGGAGCTATTAAGGATCTAGCCTTCTTCCAGACCCTGGAGTCTAGTGGGCTCACCCCACCCTCCCTGGGTGCTGTTCTTCTGGTATATTCTGACCTCCCGTCCTGGTGACAGCATCCCTGTCCCTCCTGGTCACAAGGGCTTATCTTTACTCCCTGCGCCCCCACGTGCTCATTGGAGGGGGTGGGCACATGTAAAGGTCACCATCGCCTGGGCCCTTCTCTCACCCTATTTCTGCTCTCATTTCCACAGCCTTCTGTCCTGGTGACTTGGAGCATTCATGATGGGACATGACCAAACTTCAGTCATGTTCCTGAAGCCATGGCTTCTCCAGAAACGAAGGTTCAGTAGTGAGGCATTGGAGAGTTCTTAGATTTGGTTTGTTTAATAAAAGTTAAAAGTGTTCGATGTAAAATATTTGAGTAACTAAAGTTAATGTTAAGAGATGGACAAAGCTGGCCTTAGGGAATTAGTCGCGCCTTTCATTTACCTGGAACTCTGGTAAAGGATGATGTGAAATATTTATTTTTTAAAAATGGGGGGGGGTGTAATTTATTTTTATAAAAGAAACATTTTTCCATCTCACTTCTTGGAAGTGAAGGAGGTGGAGGCTCTGGCTGGACTTCCCACACTCCGTAGTGAACGAGGCCCACGCATTAGCTACTGGGTAGAATCCCGTGACTCGCCCGCCACTGAGTGTTCTGTCCCAACACTTTCACACTTTGTTCTGGGAAGTACATGGAATCCCCTGCCACAGAGGGTGGTTTATCAATCATTCCTGGATTAGCAGAGACGAAGTAACACATAACCTGGGACTCTGGCCTTGGCCCTCTGCAGTTGGGGGGTGGCCACAATTAATATATTGTCTCACCACTAACTGGAGAATAGATCAGAGAAATAAAATGGTTCAAGTTCATAATTTTCTACCCATGGTACTACTGCCTGTCTCCAAAATCCGGGGAGGGGAGAAGAGGGAGGGGCCCTAGAGAGAGCCAGGGGTATCTGCCCCTCCGGCAGAGAAGAGGGCCAGTGCTAGTTTTGCTAGCCAGCCTCTCCCATCTCCCAGTGCTCCTAGCCTTCCCTCCCCCTTGACTATGTTAGTATATCTATCTCTGTTTCTGACTCGGAGGAAGGGTCGGGCCATACAGAGGGAATATTGGTGGGCACCAGATTCCCCTCTGATGTCCAGTCCACCACGTCAATCTCTTCCTCCTCGGGGCTGGCAGGAAGTGGACTCAAGTCAGAGTTGTCAAATACCTCCTTGCCTACCTCTGGAGCAGGGTATAATACCTCATCCATACCTAGGGGCACTTCTAGCCCATTGTCCCCCCAGTTTGAAGAGGGAGGTGAGAGCTCCCCATAGGGCTTTGGGGGTGGGTCAAGGGAGTCCATGTGGAGAAGCTGGTTCCTTTGACTATCCACTGGCCGGGAACTGGTCACTTCCAGGTCTGAAGTCCAAGGGGCTCCCACTGAAAGCCCCTCGCCTTCACTCATCCCTGAGGGCAGGACAAGGGGGCTAAGGGACTCAATTGGCTCTCTGTTATCAGCAGGTTCCTTTTCCAATCCTGTGAGTTCTCTAGGCCAGAGTTCCATGTCTGGTAAACACCATTCTTCCCCTTCAATCCAGTTCTTCCCAGTTTCTGTCAGGTGATAATTAGGGGTCCTGCAGCCCTCAGCCCTGGGACTCTCCAGAGACCCTAGCTGTGGCTCAGTGTCCGAGCCACAAAGCATGAAGTCCAGAATCTCCTCCAGCTCGCTGGTGGCAGCAGCGCTGGTGATTCTGTACTCCTCGGCTTCACAGGGCTGCCCGAGCAGGGCAGTGTCAAAAGTAAAGGGCTCCCTGCAGTCAATATCCAGCCTGGGTTCCTTCCCCACCGGCTCTGGACTAGACCCAAATTCACACTTCACTGCAGGGTGGCCTGGGGAGTGGCTAGCTGAAAGCATAATGTCTTGGAGCCTGGAGCACACCGGTGAGTCTTGACAGGGGTCTAGTCCAGCCGATGACATTTCCTGCTGGTGAACTGCACATGGCCGAGTCCCTGGAGGCTGCTCCTGGTTTTCAGGCCCTGGGATCTGAGGGCTCTCTTGGGAGTGTTTGAGGGGAGGCTCTTGCACCACCTCCCAGCAGGTCCCGTTGACAATCTTCCTAAGTTTCACTCTCCCGACCTGCCCCTCCTCTGCAGAGTCTGAATTAGGTGCTCTGACTTCAGGGCTCTGCTTCTTGCTCCCACCTATCTTTCCAAGGCCAGAAGGTGAATTTGGAGCGCTCTGGAGAGAACTCTCTCGCCCTAGCTTCTGTTTGTCCTCTGGTGTTTCTCGATTTACACTCTTCTGCCGCCAAAGACGTCGGCCAGGGGCTGTGGATACTGAACTGGGTCCACTTAAGACACTGGAAGGTTTGGATGAACAGATGTCAGGAGATGGCTTTGAGCGACTTAGCCTGATCTTTCTGGGCAGGAGTCGCTCATCCACAGAGGGGTACAAGGTGGGTGGGGAAAACGTGGTAGGACCAAGGGCAGGGTCACTCTTGTTCTCGCTAGGGCCCTGGCTGTGGCTCGATGGTGAAGAGCTCTTTTCTTGAGCTGGGCTGGCTCTGGCCTTCCTCTTGAGCAGAAGGGTGCCAGACACATTCTCCGGATTCTGTCGGTTGCTCTTCTCCTGAGGATTCTCCTCTTTCCCTGAGGACTTCAATCTTACCGTCCCAAGAGGACAGGGAGTCTGGGTAATGGGCAGTGGCGTTCGCGGGTGGCGGCTGGATGCTACCACCCTGGCAGATATGGGTGCGGGACTGGGAGGTTGTAAGCACTCCCGGTTTAGTCTTCGACCTTGAGGAGCCTTCACTAACTTCCCACCTTCTAGCTGAAGGGATTCTAGTTCAGATACACGGAGCTGACGGGCAGCAGAAAGCACATCCTGAGCTTCTTCTCGAGAAACTTCCATCTCTGAGGTATATAGAAAGTCTACCAGTTTCCTAAGAGTCCTGATCTTCAGGCCCCCCAGCTCCAGCACCACTTTCCGACCCTGTGCTGGCCTCTCCCGCTCCAGGCGCTCTGTGAAGAAGGGGCTACAGGCAGACAGGATGCAGCAGTGGGCCGGGACAGCTTCACCTGGAGGGAGACCCAAACACTGTTACCTCATGGAGACCTGCGTGTTCATGGGCTAACTGCACAGGTTATTACCCAAATAATGAGCTGTCGCTTCGGTAATCTGTTCCTTCTGTCTACCCAGAAACACCTGCCATTTCTTAGCTCACTCATCCTTTTTATCCTTTAAAATGCAGTTTAGACATTACTTCTTTCAAAATGCCAAGTCCAGGTTAGGTGCTTTCTGGGTAGAGAAGAGCTCTCATAGCATTTAGCTATCTCTAGTGTAACTGCCCATATCTCCACTAAACTATAAGCTCTCATATCTTACTCTCAAGTACACCCAGGACTAGACAGAAGAAAGAAGTAACTTTATTATTATTATTCATATACTTGCTGAATAATTTTTCTTTTTAGTTTAAAAGATTCTATAGAAGCAGCATGTGGTCTAATAGAAGGAGCTTTTGCCTGAATTTTGGATGTGGGCAATCAGGTCCCGGACACCTTTCATTTATGCACACCCCAGGCAATCTCATGGCTTCAGTTACAAAGGCCCCATAGCCTACCTCTGCCCCGAAAGTTTTCCTGAGATACTAAACATTCCATAGTCTCATCATGTCTCTATAGACATGCTAAAAGTACCTCTAGTGCAGCCTTTCTAGAAAATGAACCCATTCCCTACTCGTAAACTCCTAAAAAACATCTGTTTCTTACTTCAAAGCATCGCATTCATTGAGCTGCCCTAAAATCTAAAGTTACTTCTTTCTTACCCACTATTTTTAATCAAGCATTAATCTTTAAAAAAAATTAATACTTAAATACTTATGTGCGAAGTCTTGTTCTAAGAGTTTTACCAGGGTTCATTTAACCTTCCCTGCAGCACTGTGACATAGCTATTGTTATTATGGATGAGTAAATGGCAGGGTTAAATAACGTGTCCACAGTTACATACAAGTTAAGTAGCGGGGACGTGGCTGGAACCCAGGAAGTCTGGCTATGGAATTTGTGCCCTTAACTATAGCAGCTTAACAGCAACTTAACAGTTCACAAGCCAACCATTTCTGTTTTGGGTGTCTTAGTTCAGGTTGCCATTACCTATCCAGACTCAAAACAGCCTCCTACTGGGTTTCAGAAGCAATCCAACAATTCTCATGCAGCCTAGAGTGCTATTTCTAAGTAGATATCTTATGACCAGCCTCTTAAAACCTTTAAATATACCTCCCAGTGTTCAGAGGACAAGACCTGCTTCCTTTGCCTAATACTTCAGACTTCATTGCCTGCTGCTATGTTCATTGCATCTCTGGTCAATGCACAACCTGTAGTCTGTGGTCTAGCCATATGAACAAATCACAACTCCCTGGTCACATATCTGAATCTCTGTATTTGCTGTTCCCTCTGCCTGGGAAAATCTTTCCCCACTTCTGTTTGTCCTTCAGATCTTACTTAAGGAGTTATCAACTCCAAGAAGATCTCCTCAACCCTGTCTCCAAGTCTGTGAACAATGCACCTCTTGTGTGATGTCAGCCTATACTCACTTGACATACGACTTACTGTACTGCACAGTACCTTAAGGGCTCTGCTAAGCTGAATGTTTTCCTCCTTACATGATGTCCTCACTTGGTGGGACTTCAGCCTCCTACATATGGTGCCTCTATACTCGTATAATGTACTGGCACACAACAGACATTTGATACTTTTTTGTTTCGTTTGAATTACAGAATGAATCTCAACTCTGATTTTACTAGGAAAACCAAGAGACAAGTCACTAGGTCCTAATTTACTCATCTGTAGAACTGGAACCATATGACATACTTACCTGACAGCTGTTATAAGACTCAAGTGAGACTATGTACTCTGCAAACTGAAGTGCTGCATACTGTTAGCTGTCATAATCCTTATTTATAAATGAAGAAAATGAAATTCAGAAAGATGAAGTCACTTGCCAATTTGTCACTTACTTAGTAACAAAACTAGGACTTGAACTCAGGTTCTCCAGTTCCTACTTTGGGCCTTGGGCTTTTATCCTAGGCTGTAGATCATACTGATTTAACATTTCAAATCAGTATTACATTTCAGTGTAAAGGGAAGTTATGGAGATATGGTACATATTTTTAGATCTAACAACGAACAACGAAAATGATCAATCTGAAGACATGAACTTAAATTAAGCATCAGCTTGGCAAGAAAATGGGGAAAATATGTATCACCTAACACAGTGTTTACTACATTAAAAATACTTCCTCCTCCCTGGTAGTGCAAGGGGTTATGTCTCAGCACCATGAAGCTGTCAAAAGCTACTGAGTTCAATCCCCAGCCAGGGAGCTGACCCACATAGCACGGCAGCTCTCTCCTGTCTCACCAGCTGCTCCCCTCAGCAATCTATCTCAGTAGAACCACCTGTTCTGCTTCCCACTCTATCTCTGGTGACTTCGCTCACACCCCCTGTACCTCTGGTCTACACCCTAGCTCTTGTATCCACAAACATAAAATAAATCTAAAAAAAGAAAAACTTGTAAGTGCTTTCCATATGTTAACCGTCACAACCATCCCATTACATTATTTATCCATGAAACTTCTATGCTTACAAAAATTTACAGTCACCTTCAATTTATAAGGAGAAATGCAGCATAATCTCCTTTTTGTTCTTGAAAATAGAAACAAACAGCGTTTTACCAAATAGCTTATAGTGCCCAAAGGTGGTCTTCTAGTCACTTATTCTGTGGTGAGTTTTCAATTGAGTCTCCATTAGGCTCTTACCTTCTGCCTGCAGAAGGACATCACAGAACACACCACTCTGTTGCTGATGATGAAGCTGCAGAAAAGCTAACCGGAGGAACCGAGGATTCCTATAAAGGATTTTGGGACTGGCAGGGGAGCACATGTTGGTCTCTTAACAAACAACCTAGGTTTTCACAGATCAGATTCCTGTAGATTAAAGAACACATCTCAGAGCCACGACCATACCTTTGGTATTTTGTCTTTTGAAATGCAGAGAAACTGGGCCCTCTCTGACGGCAGATGGGGATAAAGCACAGCACTACGAAGCTGTACGCAGCCACTGCAGCACAAGGTCGATCCCCAGCCAAGGAGCTGACCCACATGGCGCAGCAGACCTCTCCTGACCCGTCCACCACTCCCTTCAGCAGTGTATTTTGGTCCATCTGCCTGTTCTGCTCCCAATTCTGTCTCTGGAGAATCCTCTGTCACACACGCACACCCCACCTCTGGCCTGCACCTTCTCTTTTGTATACGTAAGTAAATACATCTTTAAAAAATGATTAAAGAATCAATGCAAATAAAATTGTTTATTAGTGCCTGGCATTACCTCCCCATCACCCAAAATGGTATCTGTGATCACCCTTAAGCCTTCCTCATTCACATTTCCACTGAGGAGTACAGTGCTGACTCCTCACATTCTTTGTGAGCTTCATGCTTGCAAATTCCATGGGTATAATCCTCCACTTAACACTTTCAAAGAAACAATATTTTATTGAGTACAGAATTCTCTAGGAAGCAGCGCAAGTCTCTTCTTCCCCAAGCTCACTCTATCACACTCACCAGCAGAGGGTGCCAGCCAAGACAAGCAGCTACTGGCCCCGGGTGGAAGGTCCCTCATGGCACTGAGGACATTGACTGCCATCCTCAGTTCAGATGTTCTACTAGAGCCTGCCTACTCCTGCCTGGAAGCTGGCAACCAATCTGCCCTTCAGGCGGATCAGTCGTTAATGACTTCGAGCCAGGATAATTGAAATTCCACCCCTCAGGAAACAGAGTGACTTCAGACTTACAAAATTTCCAGGTTTTTTTTGCACTGAAACCTCCACCCGCACGGCACAGCTGGTGTTCCTTTCCTGGCATGCAGTTTGCTGTCAGGTGGCACTCGGGATCAGGATAATTCAGTCAAACTGTTAGGAAAGAAGCGAATGGAAAGGTAAATTAAGAAAGGGTGGGTTCACTTTGGATCTCAGCCAGGGGCGGGGGGTGGGGAAGGGGGTGGCAGCTGTTGCAAGGGCTCCAGCGAACCTAGGCCCTGAGGCAGGCTCCCAGCCCACTAGCCCCCCCATTTCACCCCCAGACCCCACCTGGAACAGCTCTGCAGAAGGAGTTGTTCCGGGGTCCTCTGCGCTCGGGTCCCCTGCCGTGCTTCTTCCAGGGTCGTCCTGCCTCCGGGGAGGTCTAGCAAAGCCGCACAGGTGGGTCCACGGCCTCAGGGGTCCTCCCCCAGCCCAGAAGCCAGGGAGGCGCAGTGATGGTGAAAGTCCGTCTTCAGGAAAGGCCTTGCAAAGCCCGGCGCCCGGAAGCTCAGCGCACCCGGCCCAACTCCTTTGAAGAGAGACTTCTCGCCGCGAAGGTTTCTGGGAATGGCGCGTGGGGAGTCAGAAGGCCCCAAGTCAGGGCTCCCGCTTACCGCGTCCTCAGGCCGCCCGGGCTTTGCAGTCACCCCCTGGGGTGCCCTCGGACAGCAGCGGGCCCAGCACACTCATGCACTGGGCAGCGGTGACAGCGAGGGCCTGACGCCACGCGGCCCGCGCCACACACCTCGCGCCAGCGTCACGAGCCACGACGTCCCGGCCCCGCCCCGCCCTCCGCGCCGGCTGCTTGAATACGTCATCCCCATTGGCCGGAGGCTCCCCGGACAGCCAATCAGAGGGGGGCGGTGCTTTGGCGGGAGGCTGAGTCACGAGGGCGTTGAGGGCAGCGGCTGGACGGTGTCAGGCCCAGGTAGGGAGCAGCCGGCGAGGCAGCGCCGGGGGGCGCACCTCGAGGAGAGGGCAGGACGTCCACCGGGTGGGGGCCTGGTAGAAGGACACTTCCGCCGTCCACCTGAAGAGGCTGCAAACGGCGGGGGCTCCCCGGAGACCTGCGGGGGTTTGGAGGAGCAAGACTCTGGTACCTGTATTGGCACCTTGGCCCTATCTCGGTCTAACTGCGGCCTCGCCAAAGGCCTGGGGTCCTCTGGAACGAGGTCATTGGCCTAGGTTTTGGATTCGGTTTTTCGATTCTACTCCAGCCTACATTCTTGGGGATTGGTGACCGCAGGGGTTGCTTGCAGGTGCTCTGTCTGGGGTGACCTCTACATCCCAGGCTGAGCGATGTAGAGCAGTTCCTGGCTGGAAACAGCTGGTTTCGAGAATGATATCAAAACATTAAGTGATCTCAAGATCAAACCCTCAGAGGGACGGCCAGCCCCGTTTTAAATCCGAACAGCACTTTCTGCTGTGCGCATTGGGACTCCCAGGATTCCGTGCTGCCTCTTGGGTGATGTCCCCAAAGTGACCAAGCCGAAGCCTTTGGTGTCAAATTGGTGAATTGAGACACCTCATCTCCCCTGTTGAGGCCAGGTGGAGGCAGACAAGGAAGATGCTAAGAAGGGGAGCCTGCAGAAAGACACAGGCAGAATCTCACAGAGGTGAGTTGTGTGATGTGTTCAGTTGTCTTCACGGATTCCCCACACCTTTTGAAAAAGGATTTAAGGTGGTTGGTTGGACTGTGGAGGCCAGCGGTACACATTTCCCAACCTTAATCTCCCTAGTTTGAGGCTTCTGGTAAGATGGAACAGGAACAGAAGACATTTTCTATTGCAGTTGTCTTATTTTGAAGAGGAAGCAATTCGTGATAGGACAGAAAACTTAGCAGAAGGAGGACAGATTTCAGATGTTGTCAGCAGTGCAGGCACATGGTCACAAGAACTCAAGGAGGCCTGGGGGGAAGAGACAAAAGACAGAACAATGCTTGTTTATGGCATCTGTTATTGGCAAACCCCAACTCTGCTGGGTGGGTGGAATACCAGGATAAATGATTCAGAGAAGTTGTAAGGAAATATAAACACTGTCTCTTCTCATGAGTATATTCTTATTAGGATTTGATGACTTTCCAGTAGTAATGAGGGTGTGCCTTGTTCTTTTTTATTTGTTTGCTGTTAACATTTTAAAAGGACAGGTTCACTAGGAAAAGGAGAAAGGAAGAGAGGCACCTGCATGGTCACAGGCTGGCAGAGACTTTTGTTTTATCCATATTTTCTTTTAATTTTTTTTTAGATTTATTTATTTATGTCTACAAGAATTGGGGTGTAGGCCCCAGTGGTGCTCTGGGGAGGGGGGGAGAGGATTCACCAGAGACGGGGGGAGCAGAGCAGGCAGATCTACTGAAATGCAATGCTGAGGGGAGCAGCGGGCGGGTCAGGAGAGGTGGTCTGCTGTGCCATGTGGGTCAGCTCCCTGGCCAGGGGCTGAACTCTCCCTGCAGTGGCTGGTGATAGCTTGATAGTGCTAAGACTTTAACCCCTGGGCCATCAGGGAGGCCCAAATCTAACAAAATTTTAGTTAAATCTTGGGTTAGTAGAATTTCTAAAAGCAATGATAAATGACCCTCTTGTCATGGTTTCAAAAATGACAAGCTTTGAATGGTCATGTGTAGCCACCAGAGGGTAGAAAGGAGTAAAAATAGTTTGTTTTCCTTTGTATGGGGGGGGGCAGTGCTTTTGGAGCTGAACTTTTTCATTTCTTCTCCTCGGTATTTATAGTGTTAGTCTATTTTAGAAGTAGTCAGCACAGCACTTTGCCCTATATAAAAATTTTAATATTTCTTTTTAAAGTAGTTTTATTTCCTAGCTCTTCCTTAATCTTTCACTATTTTATGATATCTTGTTTTTCTTTATAATGGTTGCAGTGGGGAAGTTTAACTTTGTAAAACCATCCATTGAGTGTAACATTCTATGCTGTCAAACCAAAACCAAAAAAAGGAGAAAAAATAAAAACCTGTCTCTCTAAACATATCTCCAGTCCTCCGACTTCTTTTTGTTTTTATTGGCACGATTGTGGTCAACTCATCGCTAAAACATGATCTTCAGACTAATCTTGCTTTCATTTTTGTTCCCTCTTTAATCCACAGGTCACTTAAGCAGTAGATCTTCCTGTGATGTGGATCCATTCAGCCTGCTGTTTAACCTTTGCTCTGCTCCCAGGCTCCCTCTATGAGAATTCTTTCTTCCACCTATAGGCTCTTCATTCTTCTGCCTATCATTTCCAGCTTGCCTTGCCAGATCTTGTAAGTTTCAGCCTTATACTGTAAGCCGTTGGTGTTAGTAGTTACTCTTATTCGTTTCTTCTGGTTAATATTATGGTCAGTTTTTACCACTTCAATTTAACATGTCACTTGAGAGTTTGACCTTGATATCCAGTATAGAATGAACCACTTGTCATTCTCATCCGTTTGTTTTATTATTTATTTGTGCACACAGAACTGGGCTAGAGGCCAGAGGTGCAGGGGTGGTGAGAGGACTCACCAGAGACAGTGTGGGAAGCAGAACAGGCAGATGGACGTGGTACACTGCTGAGGGGAGCAGTGGGTGGGTGAGGAGAGGTCTGCCACGCCTTGTGGGTCACCTCCCAGGTCAAAGATTGAACCAGCACTTGAAGCAGCAGACAGTGCAGTGCTTTAATCTCTTGGGCCACTAGGGAGGGCCCTCATCAGTCTGTTTTGAATCTCCTCTTGCCTCTGCATCATGCTCCATTTGACATTTGTGGATCTTCTCTTTTCTGCATGTTATGATTTAAACTTTGAAAGCCAGTAACTTCTCTATCTCAGTATCCTTAATATCTACAAGAGTACCTGTCTCACAGAACATGCTCGAAATAGCCTAAATAGGACTAGTCTTTTTGTTTTCTACTAACTGAATGTAGGCCATTTTCCCTCAGTGACATTTGTGATGCTCTCTTTGGAGATGCTTGTTTTTATTAAGGTAGCATAGGTTTACGGAGTTGTATGTTTCTAAGTACCCACTCTCATCTCTTCAAATGTCTGTTACCACACCATGCCCACCACCAAAGTGCCAATAACCCCCTCCACAGCCTTTGGAGCTCTTCTCCCCTTTGCCTCTCTCCTCCTTCTCCCCTACAACCACAGTTCTGCAGTCAGAATCCAAGAGTTTGTTTTGTTTTCGTTTGTTCCTTAACTTAGTTTATTAATATTCCACATGTGAGTGAAGTCATTGGCATTGTTTTTGTCTTTCTAACATTTTTGCTTAGTGTATGGTCCTTCGGTCTCACGGTGTCGTTGGAAATGAAGGTTTCAGCTGTAGCGCAGTGAGTAGTACTCCATTGTGGGGACAGAGGGCATCTTCTTCACCTGTTCATCTGCCAGGGGGTGCCAAGGTTCTTTCCATACCTTGACTCTTGTGAGTGATGCCGCATCGAACATACAAGGCCCATAGCTTTTCAGATTAGTGTTTTTACATTCAGAGAGATACCTGACTCTGACTTGCTGGATCGGATACTAGGCTTACTTGTAATTTCTGAGGATCCCCCAAACTTTTGTCCTTAAAGGCTGCGCCGGTGTACATCCCCACCAACCCTGTACGGGGGCTTTTTTTTTTGAGATACCTGTTTTATGTAAATTAAAATTTTAATAGCTTTTCACCACCTTTTTGCTTTGTATGTACTTTTGAATACTATCTACATTTTCACTAATACTAAGTGATTTCTTCAGGATTACATAACTGCTAAGCTAGCAGATTTTATTCACTTGTTCATTGGTTTCTAAAAGATGAGAGACATAAAAACATTAAAGAAAACAGAAAAGAAAAACAACAAAAAAAGCTAAAGGTGAGCGATAAAGCTGGCCACCATGACCTAGAAAAACACTATTCATCATGTCATGAGCTTTATTTTCTGGTGGTGGTGTCAGGAAAACACACAAACACAAATCTTGCAAGTTGTCATTGGTGATCTGCCTTTAGAGAATCATAGAATACTCTAGAATATGACTTATCTAGGAACCAGTGAGTCAACAAACATTTCTTGTGCTGTTTCCTTTGTCAATTAGCTTTGGCTTTTGAACTTGGCTATGGAGGACCAGGAATAGAAGGAAAGAAGATATGATAAGGTGTAATATAAGATTCTCAGATAATGAAAGTTAAAAGTTCATTTCTCTGTTGTAATCTTCATTTTTCCATTCTAGTTTGTTTGAAGCCTGTCATAGAAGTGCTGTAATGCTTGTGAGGTCTTTTAACACTCCAGAGAGTAGTTCTTGCTGCACTCTGAAGACCGAATATGGGGTCTATAGCTATGGACCAATATGAGAGGGAGAAAGGCTGGAGCAGTCTGTTAGAAGGGATCATTTATGCTGAGGGAGGGAGTGGAACTCCACTTGACAGATCAGGAAAGGTGTGATTATGGTTAATCAGTGTTACTTTAATGTATTGAATGGATAAATGTGGCACCTTGAAAGCAGATGAGGAACTTGGCTTTTATCTTGACCACAGTGTAAGGTGATGGAGGGAGCGTGGGTTTTGGAGTCAGATTGATGAGGGGTTCCCTTTTTAGTCAGATGAGCTCAGACAAGTTTCTTAACCTTGTTGAGCCTAGAGTTTCTCATCAGTAAAATGACAATACTACCTCTGTGCTGGAGTATTAGAAGTTAGGGTGCAAAGTGCCCTCAGCATTATAGATGCTCCATCATTAGGTGCTATTATTGCACCATGGTGAACCATGAAAAGGTTTGGGGGCAGGGAGACATTGGTAATAGTAATAACTCATCCTTAGTGAGTTTATGCTATATGTCATACATTGTTTTAAGAACTTTATATTTTCTAACAGCAGTCCTATGAGACAGTCTTATCTCCATTTTATAGGTAAGGAGAAGAGTCAGAGAGTTTATATAATTTGTCCAAAGTCATATAGAAGAAGCATGATCACTTGAATATGCGTCCTAGTAGAGGAGGACGGTTTGCAGCGGCTGTCCGACTGCAGCGTCTCTGTTTTAATCACTATCTTAGATTATTAAAACTTGATGAGGATTTATTTGGCAGCAGTCTACTGGATAGATTTTAGATTTTTCAGTAAGAACTTTTTCAATTCATCATTGTCATCTTTGTTTAATAATTACTAAATAGAGTGGCCATAAAATACTGATCTTTTTCAAGCATGTAAAAAAAAAAAGGATCTAATATCGATCTGCCCTTTGTGGTTTACCAGTGGAAGAACACATTCAGGATAATTGGAAACCCAGGCAAACAGAATACTTGTGTAATCCTTTATAAGTCAGATGTACAAACGAGAATGTGTAAGTGAAAGTTGGCAAAGAAATTTTTTTGATGTAAGACTTTTCCTCAGACACACTGTTCTTAAAAATGTATTGTTTTGTTTATTGGATTCCATTTTTCTTCCCCTCAAACACATACAATAGTATTTTCATATGGCTCAAATGGGAGGACCGTGGTTTTACTCAGTAGCCCAATGGATTCGACTTCTAGTTGAAAGTATAGACACTAAAAAAACTGTTAACAGGTCCAGGCATTTGTTTTTCCTAATTAACCCTAATGCAGTTCAATGAAAACAACGAAACTGCGAGTTCACCTCCGATATCCCCTGCCTTCTCCTCAGCACACAGTAGTCCGCTTCCTAGCATCTCTCTCCTTTCCTATCTCCCTTTGGCAAACGCTTTGAAGTGGAAAGCAGCAAGCCGAACAGCAGAAGGCAAATAAAGGCAGCGCTTTCTGTTGCTCCACCCAGAAAGGAAGGTAGAGGGAGCAAGCGCCCCGCCGAGGACGAGGCGGGGGCGGGGGCGGAGGCTGAGGCGTGCGCGTCTGAGAAGCCCTCCTCGGCCCTTCCTACCCCTGGCGCTCTGCAGCAACTCCTGAGCCCCTGTACAGTCTCCACTTTAAATATAAATATATATATAAAATTCCCCCGTCTCTTTCTCTCCTCCTCCTCTTCCTCCCCTCCTTTTTTTTTTTAATTTCCTATAATAAAGTTTCCTATTGGATAAAATCAGCTCCCTGATTTATGCCTGGCTCCTATTGGAAGTTCTCAGGGGCTGACATCACTTAGGAAAGCGAGGGGGGAGCCTGCCAGATCAGTTTGTCACCACCCAGGCTCCCTAGCCTTTGGCTGGGTGCAACTTCCATTTTAGGTGTTGGATCTGAGAGAAAAAAAAGAGGAGAGAGAAAGAAGATCGGGAAAGATCCCGAAAGGAGGAAGAGGTGGCGAAAAATCTACTACCTTGCTGGATTTGTCTTTCTCCGCGCATTTGACGAAGCCTTGGGTTTCTTTCTTAAGCGACTGGTTTTTAGAAGCCCACATTTGAGGTGTGTGCCTTTTTAAAAAATGTGTGTCCAGACGGGTTAAGGAGGATAAGCCGAATCGAATTTTTGTCTTACGGTAACCGGAGGGAATTTAAAAAAAAAAGCAAACAAACGAGAGAGAGGGTCTGCTCTGCGGACGGGTGACTTTTAAGGAATTACTAATTTCTTTCTACTTACTTTGGGGAATTTTGGTATTTTGTCATTACAAAAAGGTAAAATATCACAGATCCAGAAACAAACTTCTAGTTCTTTCTAGTAGAGGAAGACGATAGATTCAGGGGGCTGAGAGCAATTTTGTGAATTTACATTTTGGTGTATTCTTGGATTTTGTGTATTTTCCTGCTAAGCTAACAAATTTCTATTTTCAGAGCCCTAACTAAAAGTTGGGGGTTTTTCTTGGCATGTTGCGTGTGGGCTGGGAAAGGAATTTGTTCAGGTCGGAAGCTAGTTATACAGATGGTTGGTTCTTCATATGTTTGAAAACTTTTTTCTTTTTTCCACTTTTATCATTAGATTTGTGGAAGTGGAACCGTGCAGGAAGCTTTGCAGCTTCAATGGTGGTGGCTTTTCCTCCCAGAGTTTGAACTGCCCAGATCGGTTTCAGCCCTGCTGTTCTTGGGTGGATCCCTCTTACTTTTCCAGGTGCGGTGGGTGGGAGCTTCTGGTAGCCGCTGCCTCGCGGCTCTGCCTTCTAAAAGAAAGCGAAGGGATCCGTGTTAACCGAATGGCCATCCCCTTCCTCCTAAAACTGGCTCAGACGGCAGAGATTTGCGGAGTTCTGTGTTCAGGCGGCAAATACGATAAAATTTGGTTTAAGTGCTTACTGGGATAAGGAAATTCTAATCAGGCTCTTTAGTTCACCTGAGTAAAGTGGAAACACTAAAGTGGAAACACACCTGGAAGTGTTTTCAAGCTTTGTGTTCTCAGAAAGGGCCACGGGTAAGTGAGGTTAGGCTAACAGAACACTGATACAAACTCCAGTGTTTGAGATCGCATATTCGAAAGCAAAGGGGAATTTTTGCTTTTAAATCAACCCAAAAGTTGTTTTTTTGGAGTGAGCTTTTTGTTTAGTCAATTTGCCGTGAAATCAGAAATCTGTAGATGCCAGAGACCCATGGCTGTGCTTTCATATCATGTATTTAATCTTAAGATTTGTTTTATTTTTGTTTTTGCAAATACACATTGTTGCAGAAATACTGATTCTGGATAATTACATAGCCAACTCATCCATGAAAACTGGGTGTTCTCTTCCTTTTCCTTGTGAAAAAAACCGAATCAGTTTGAAATTTAGTGCTGGAAGAGATACTGCCCTAATTGCCACAAGATGGACCTCAATATGTGAGCTGCTCATCAACTTTAAACTGGTGTTATCTTAATAATCCTCTGATGTCCGTCTCCCCCCAGCCCTGCTCTCCATCCCCATTCTTTTCAGACCAGTGAACGCTTCCTTGAATTTTTGAGTGTGTTTCTTGAAAGGCGATTTCATCCTTGTAAGCTTGTGGCTTCAGAAGAAATAGAACTTTGGCCAGTCCTTTTAATGTGATCTGTGTGAGGACTACAGTACATTTTTAAATGTCTGGATCTCATAATTAGCACAAGCGCAGTTAAAAAGGAAGACAATGTGTACAGTTTGTTGGGCTGTAGTTTTTGCTTAATATTTTCCAAATTTTCGTTCAGATGTTCTCTGCCTTGACTCCAGCCTAGGGGAGGTTTCCCGGTGAATGTCTGGAGGGCTGGTCATGCTACTGCCAGAGTGTCTGTTTCCCACTCAACCTTTAGGGGGAGGGATGAGGGAATCTGAAGAAGCAGTACAAAGGCAGTTTGAATACAGGTTCTGGATGACTGAGTGGTGGTGTTTGTGTCCAGTGTTAAACGTGGGGCTTCGTGAAGCTGCAGCGAGCATCCCCCTGACGGCGTCCAGGACTGTTTCCACGAACTGAGGCATTGTTTGGACTGTGTGTATTATAGCGCCTTTTGGATAAAATGGAAGATTTGTCTTCTCCCTACCTCACCCCTGATAATTCTTTCAAGAGATATAACCAGGAGTGCGAATAAGTAATTTTTTATCTTTTGTTTCACCTCATTTCCGTATTGAAGTAGAAAAATGATAGCAAGTAAGTATGAGTTGAACAGATTATTCTCTTCTTGTTTGACTCCTACAGACTCTTGGTTTCTTTGTTATGTGACTAAGGTAGCTGTCTTGTGTTCAAGGTGGGGGATTTCCTTCCGTGGTTAGAGCTCTAGCACCTTTCCTGGGGGCCTGGTGATGGAGAGTCAGAGGGGCTAGAACATGTTCTCTTGGCTGGTGTGAAGACTGAGGCTGTTGGAAAGCTTAAAAACAAAAAATGCTCCGAGAAGAGAAATTGCTCAGCGTAGGTTTCTGAGGTGGCTGCTCTCTAGGGATGGGTGAGGTAGGGTGGTTGCAGATAAATTAAGCATAGGTCACCGATCAGTTGGAATAACAAAATGATTAGGTTTGTAATTTATTGCTCTCTATTTTGATACCTGATTGTCCCCTGTTACTGACTGCCAGCCCCTCCCTTTGTGTGTGTGTGTGTTTTGGCGTGTGCCAATCATTTTGCATACACTATTTACTTAATTTTCCACAGCAACTTTTTTTTTTTTTAAAGGAATTTGAGCCTCAGAGAAGCTGAGGTTTGCTAAAAATCTCACTGCCTGTAAGTGGCCAAGGCCAGTATTAAACCCTGGTCTGACTAACTACAAAGTCCATGGACTTAACCACTAATACACTGCCATTCTCCAGAGAGAACAGAAACAAGAGCCAGAACTACACCCAGCTCTTCCTAGAGCAGGATTGTTTCATCTTGTGGAGGGCTGCAGATTTACAGCGCTTCCTTGTTGGGATAATGTATGCAAAAGCCTATTTTCCATTAAGTCTTTGGGGAGCTGGATGTGCTATAATGGATTTTATCTCAGTCTTGAAAATGAAGATCTTTTCAAATGCACATCTTTGCCCTCCTGATTTCTTAAACTTGCCATCGGAAGGCCTTCAACTTCACTTGATTATTAGTGAAATTTCTTACAGAGAATTTTCAGATGTATGTTTGGAATGATATTGCCAACTTGCAGTGAGAGGCTTGTAGCGGATTTATCGAGATATGCCAGGAGAAGCAGCAGGCAAAACTGAGATCTGCCGCGCCAGTTCAAGTGTTTTATCGCTATTAAAATTGTCTATTTTTGATTTCCCCTCTAGACTGAACTGCTTGAGTGTAGGTGTTCTTATCTCTGTACCCTCTTAGAATCTGTCTTCGTGTCTGGTATACACTGAGATGCTCAGTAAGCCCTCGTTAAACAGGACACTTGATAGGAATCAGTGAAGGGCTATTGTGGGGAAAACTAAAGGAAGTTAAGATGGGAAGCAGTACATCATAGATAAATAAAGTTGCAAAGAAAATTTGAAACTTAACTAAAGCCTGTCGTTTCAACCTTTTATGCATCTCCTCCCACTTTTTAAAAGATTTATTTATTGGCCCTCCCTGGTTGCACAGCGGGTTAAAGCACAGCACTGAGAAGCTAAAGCCACTTCTGCATGAGTTCAATCCCTGCCTGCCGCGGAGGTGACCACATGGCGCGCAGACCTCTCCTGACCTCCCGCTGCTCCCCTCAGCAGTGTACTTCATCGATCTGCCTGTTCTGCTCCCCACTCTGTTCCTGGTGAGTCCTCTCACCCTCTGCATCTCTGGCCTGTACCCCAGTACTGTATAAATCTTTAAAAAAAAAGATTATTTATGCTTACAGAACTGGGGTACAGGCCAGAGATATGGGGGTGGGGGTGAGAGGATTCACCAGAGCCAGAGTAGGGAGCAGAACAGGCAGATCTACTGAAATATACTGCTGAGGGGAGCAGCGGGCTGGTCAGGAGAGGTCTATGGTGCTATGTGGGTCAGCTTCCTGGCCGGGTATTGAACTCTTGCTGCAGTGACTTCGGAGAGCTTCATAGTGCTGTACTTTTAACCTGTTGCGCCACCAGGGAGAGCCCCCTCCTTCCCATTCTTAAGTAAAGTTTCTGGAAATAATTTAAGATTTAAATTTTTCTTTCATCTGTTTCCTTTCTGGGCAAGCAGTTCAAAGAATAGGGTAAAAAAGTAAGGATCCCAGTCAGTTCATTTCATAATACAGACAGCTGATAACGTCAACTACTGAAATTTTGAATGTGGCCAGTCTAGAGAAAGGAACTAGTTACCTGCCTGCCCATACTGGGGGTAGCAGAGATAGACTGCTTTTAGCCATCTTGGAAGTCAGTGGTCTTCATACTGGTTAAATGATAATTTTCAAGTCGGTAGTTCAAAGAAAGTTATGTCTGGATATCATAGCTTCTCCATGAAACTTCAGATTTTGTTTGCAAAATATATTGGGAAGTTTATGAGTTTAGAAATCTAAATTGATTTTCATGAATAATAGCAACAAAAAGCTTGCCTACAGGAATGCACCGTATGTAATCAGTGTGTGAATAACGATACACATTCTTTTCATGTTCTCTTCCCTTGCAAATGGGTTAAAAACCATGAGAAGCTAAAGTAGGGATTGCTCTGCCTAAATAAAGGCTGCTGCCTCCAAGCTTCTGGTTGAATATTTGTGGGAACTAGCTGGGCAACTACTGGACAGATTATGATGCGGGAAGAGCTGGTTAGAACTGACAAAGGGAAATAACACAGATTGATTTGATTTGTGTGGTTGTATAGTATATTTTGGGAAGAAATTTCCCCCCTAATTCTACTTGAAATTACATGTCCTTGATGAATAGCAAACATTGTGAACGGGGCCCACATTGGCTATTTCGGTTTCAGGACAGTGTTCCCCACTTTTTTTTTTTAGATTTACTTATGCATACAGAACTGGGTCCAGAAGTGTGTGTAGGGAGGGAGAGGATTCATCGGAGACAAAATGGGGAGCAGAACAGGCAGATGGACTGAAATATACTACTGAGGGGAGCAGTGGGTGGGTCAGGAGAGGTCTATCGGGCCATGTGGGTCAGCTTCCTGGCAGGGGATTGAACTTGTGCTGTGGTAGCTTCATAGTGCTGTGCTTTAGCCTGTTGCACCACCAGGGAGGGCCCTGTTCCTCATTTTTATGTCACTTCTTCTATGAGTCCTTCAGTCTGAATGGAGAGGTGAAGTCAGTTTAGATCAGGCATAGAATGGGGGCATTATAAAGATCCAGAGTGTTATTTTTTTTTAAGATTTATTTATTTATGCATACAAGAGCTGGGGTGTAGGCCAGAGGTTGGGGGAGGGCGGGTGTAGCGGAGTCACCAGAGACAGGGAGCAGAATAGGCAGGTCTACTAAAATACACTGTTGATGGGGGGCAGTAGGAGAGGCTGGAGGGGGTCTGCTGTACCTTGGGGGGAGCTTCCTGGCCTGGGGATGGAACTTGTGCTGCAGAGACTGAGGACAGCTTCCTAGTGCCGAGATTTAACCCGTTGAGCCACCAGGGAGACCCTTCAGAGGGTTCTGAGAACATTTACTGGGGCAACAGGTAATCTGATTATCACTTTCATGAAACATGTCCCAGTATATGATAGTAGACGCAACTTTTAACTTTTTATTTTGAAAAAATTTCAAACTTGCTGGAAATTTGCAAGAATAGCACAGTAATTCTTGCATAATTTTCATTCAGTGATTTTTTAGTCAACATGCTCACCAAGTAGGAATTTCCAACCTGAAAGATCCACAGATACAGAGAGGCACAGCAGTGTGCGGGTGCTGGAGCCCCACAGTCTGGGGTCACATGTCCTCCCACTCCTTAGCTGGGTAATGTGAGGACAGTAATGTAAGCTATTGAACAGGCTTGCCGGTCGATTATACAAAATTCATGGTAACACTTTGTGTTTTCTGTTAGAATGAATGCTTTTAATGAATTCAAAACATGATTTGACTGTTGAACTAAATGCCTTAAAGGTTTCCTAAAGCCTGAGAGTTGTGGATGTAGATACTTCTATGACAGGATAAATGAGCTTTCTGGAATGGAAAACCAAAAAGTGCCTTTGGGGACTTTTTTTCCCACAGTTTGGGGAATTTTATGGGTGGGGTTGTCCAAAATAAGGGCGCTGTGGGAATGGGCGACTTTTATTATAGCAAACGGAGGTGGGTGGAGAAGAGAAACAGGTGGCAGAGGTGGACTGTCGTGCAGTTGTTTCTACAGACACTTGGGCACTTCAGGGTAAAAGTAGCAAAGCCAGTTTCTCTCGTCTTTAACGACTTTGGCATCCAGGCATAAACTTCATTTTTGGCAGAGACTGGATTAAAAAGGCTTTGTTTGGATTTTATTCCTGTCTTTGAACCAGGTTCTTCACCTGAAGTCTCACATGTCCACCCGGGATCTCGTAGGATGGTATTCAGTGTGTTAACTGTACAGGAAATCATTACGGAAAAATGAAGACAGGCTTTTATCCTCCCTTTTCATGAAGTAAACTTCCCTCTCTCCTGTTTTGGAAATGCCATTCTTTATTTTCAGCTCTCTTTTATGGACATTTGCAAAGCTGGGGCATGTAGAAAGTCTGAGTTGGTCAGCGCTTCCTGTGAGAAGTGTGCTTCTGAGAGGATGGCTCTTCTCAGAGGATGCAGTCATGCGGCGGCCTGTGGGGCCATATGTGTGCTAGAGCAGCTGTTTGCTGGACTCGTAGGCTTCTTCCAACTTACAGCTTTACTTGGTTTTTCCTCTCTTTATACTAACTAGCCATGAAACTAGTGTTCTGAACAGCATTTAAACCAAGTCTACTGGCTGCCATAGGTTCCTGTCATTAAGTCCCCACCCTGTCCCCCACAGTGTAACCTACATACATTGTCTCTTTTTCTTCTGTTTACTTCAGTTAGATCTGCATTACTATTAATGGTTGTGATCAGAGAAATTGATCTCTTCCTAGTAATTTGCATCTTGTTTCTGTCTTTCTGATTTTTAGACTTCACCCACAGTTACTAAGGAGTTACCTGTTTTGTTACAGTTGACAGTAGGACAAAATAAACGCACTTTTCCCAGAGCCAGTGATCAGTTCTGTGTGTGCTTCCCATGCTGCTCTGTGTTGGCATGCGGTAACACATGGAGAGGTCTCTGTGGAGTGAAAAGACTTTTGTTTCAGAAAGCTTGTATTTTGTGAAACCAAAACACATTCTGATGATTGAGGATGATGTAAGACATTGTTAAGGAAACTAGGTCAACTTTTCAATACCTTTATCAAAGCTCCTACAGTTCCCATTTCATTGCAGGTGAAGTAAATCTCATTGAAAGAAAGTAGCTGGTGTATATTCAGCACAGTTTTAAAACAGGGTAGTGTATTTTAGAGGAGACACTGGTGCCAATCTGATTTCTTTTCACTGTCTCTTTGTTGGGGTGGGGGTGGGGGTGGGTTCTGTAACCTCTCTGCGCTGCTCTCCATTGACTGCTTTGCACAGCAGGGCAGAGTTGGCCATTTGAATGTCCACCCTGGCGAAGGCTAGCCCCGTCTGCAGTGAAGGCTGCGAGAGATGCTCAGTGAGTGATGGGCCTGACATCATAATTAGGAATGAAGTGCAGAAAGAAAAAACCAAGAAAACATTGCTTTATTTTGTATTTTAATTTTCATTTTTATTGAAAAGGTAAAACATCATCATTGTTGAGCCTGCTGTATATGCCATCACTGGAAGACAGCAGTACAGAGGTGTCACAGAATAAATTTATTCTAAATTGGATAAATAATCAAGTAAATGTATAGTTTGTTAGTGTGTAAGAATAATACCATTGAGTATTATTGTGTAGGATGCTGAACAAGAAGTGCCAGCGTAGGGATGCTGTATAGGTTTGGTTTTACAGACCTGGTCATGGGCTGTACAGTATGAAAACAAGCTTGCATGTATTTGGGAGGTGAGATTAAAATTTGCTTCCCCTAGAGAAGTATGTTTCTCCATTGTCTTTATCCGCTTAGTCTGTTAGTCTGTTTTCTAGGCAGTGACAGCCTAGATTTAGAGTTTCCTTTTGAGGACATTTGTTGGTTTGGTTTATGAGCTTTGAATTAAATGTTACAACTGCTTCGCTTATCTGCTGCTTTTCCTTTTGCTCATTTGGCCAGAAAACTGTTTCCTTAGTGTCCTAATCATTGGGCTTTAATGGCTTCAAGGACTACTTTATCAGTCACCGTATCTACATTTTTGTCTTCCATGTCAGGGAATGTGATCATCCCGATATAACTACTTGTATCTCTGTTGTCCCTTTTCACGTGTAGTTTTAGCCTTAGGGGCCATTAAAGCATCTACCTGGCTGCTAGACTTTGGTGGATGAGGAAGAGGTACCAACTCCTTTGTGAATGGCGTTCTGTGGCAACCCACGTGGGAAAGTGAAAGGCTATTTTGATTATCAGAGTACTGTGTCTTGAATCACTCATTCTAACTTTCCCTCCCTTCTGGTTTAACTAGTCTGTTCCTCAGTGAAAGTCTCGTCTGTCTAAGTTTGGAGGTTAGCCTTGGAACTTGACCTGGTTACCTGCAGTTCTTCCCTTTAATTATATACCTGTCTGCTTGTCAGCCTGTTACTTAATATTATCCTTAGGAGGTGACCTCAATCAGGAAACATTTTTTCCCTTCCATCCCCTCTGTTCATTGTGGGTAAGACGTATTCTAGGCAAAAATTCTCTCAAAATTTGAAGTTGCTGTATAGACCTGTTTGCATGTTTTGCTTCAGCATTTATAAGTGTTGGTAGTTGTCTGGAAAGTGTGGATTTCAATGCCATTCTTCTTTTCCTAGAGCTTCAGGGACGTGTTTCCTTGTGGAAGTATTTCCCTTTATGGTTCTTCTCAAAACTTTTTGTCACTCACTTTTACCAGTGGCAGAAATTAAAGTGACTTTTTTGTATAGGTGTCAGAGGGAACACTTGAGTCTAGAGTTCCTGGTTGTTTCTGTTGTCTACTGGGAATGATTGCTTTGGATCTTGAGTGGGAGATTTAGGACTGTGATTTCTTTTGGGGATGGAACATGGAACCATTCTTTGAAAATATGACCCAGCCCTTTGATCCTTGGAGGAATATTAAGGTAAGTTGTCTTAAAAATAATCAGGCTGCCAGTGAGCAGTGTAAATAGGGATCGATCCCAGAGAAGTGAGATAGTTCTTCCTGCTAGGTTCTGCGTCTGGGATTTAGGCAGTGGCATTCTGGCCATACTGATTACATTTATGCTTCCAGATAGCCTCATCCCGACTGAATACTGGCCTAAGCTCCATCCAGTGACTGGTAAAGGAGGCCTAGTAAGGTGCTTAGAACCAGCCCCTCTGCGATGTGGCGCCTGGGGTCGTCCGCATACCATGCTCCCTACCAGATCACTCTGAGGGAATTTAGGGACTTGCTCTCCTAGACATTCCCATTACAAGTTGAGGTGTGGAGGATGGGAAAATAGTATTTTGGGGAAGGCTTCCCAGGTGATTCTCACTACTCGGGTGTGAGGACCACGAAGCCTTAATATCTGAGTTAAGCTACGTAACTATGTGATTGCTCAGGCGGTGGTTATGTAATTAGTAGTGGAGACTACTTTATGGCAGTAGACGTGGTGAGAAGGTGGCTAATTTGAAATTTTTCTCTGTATCCTTACTGTTTTGAAATGACGATGTCACCGCTTGCTTTAGGGGCTATGCTAGCATTTAGTGTGGTGTGGAGTACTTGCCTGTTGGAGGAAGAAAAACCTTTAGACCAAGTCTGCATTTCTTTTCTCCATTTTGAAATTGTGGAACAAATTCGGTAGAGGATGTTAGTATTGAAACTCAGCTGGACAATTTGTTTAAAACTCGACAGGAAGGGCCAATGTTACTTCCTGTCTGAAAAGGAAGTGCTGGCTTCCTTCCCTTCCTCCTTGGCTCACTCTAGTCAACTCAGAATATGAGTGGGGGAGGGCTGCCCGGCTAGTGCTCTCAGTTGGCTCTCCCTGCCTTGGACCTGTCCTCTCCCAGTGTGGAAGCTCACGCCCTTCTTTCCATACTTGCGCCCAGGAAGGGTGCTCTGTGGGGTCCCGTCTCCGTCCTCGTGTGGGAACCCTGTGCTGGGTTCTGCTGTTACATGCCTTATGACCTCTCAGCCATTATTTTACACTTAACCTTATACCTCCTGTTTCCCTGACAGCTGACAGTAGATCAAGGAACGGAGGGAAGAAACTGAAACCCATTTGATGCTAGGGGTACGTTGTGGAACGAAGAACATAATTGGGTTGAGGGGAGGGGATGACAAAGGTTTCTTATTTTTAAACAGAGCCAAGAAAGCATTCCTTCTAAGTGGGGCCAGTTGGCCCTCTTCCTGCTATTTTAGTCCAGGCTTCTCTTTCCTACTGGCCAGTCAATTGTATTAAGTGTTTGATGTAAGTTTGAACTGTGGTCTCTGGGGGTGTGGGGAGGGAGAGTGGTGGAAACAGCTGGTGCCTTCATCAAGCTATCTCAATTATGTCTTTTCAGAGTGTTTGCGAGTGGGGGGTGGCAAAAGAATTAGATGTGTGAGCAGAGTCCCAGTAACTCAATGCAGTAGGATTGGATTCCTAGGCACTCTTAGTGCTCTGTGGGATGTTGCTGGGTGGAATGTGATTTCCCAATCACATGCTTTTCTCTACCTCCCCTTCCTCCAATTCTTTCAAATGATGCAGAGAGAAAAGGGGTTATGTGGCAAGTTAAATAGTGAAACAGATTCATGCTTTTCCAACCATTGAGCATTCAGCTAAGACTTGGGCCCCTTCATTGACTTGCTTCTCATCCATTCAGTATTCCTTGGTTGGGTTTCTAAATTCCTAAGTATGTCTGCAAACAGCCAGAGGTTCAGTTAGAGCCAGGACTTACCTGAAGTCATGCTGAATTGTCACTGGTTGACTCCTTCTCCTTCCTTCCCACACACCCCGGCTGACTCTATGTCTGAGTCAGCACTGCCGTCAGTCTCACCTGCGCCATTCCTGGCCCAGAAGCTGCCAGGCATCCTTTTGGGGCAGCAGAATATGGGTGTGGCCAGATCTCTCTGGAAGTGTGGCTTGGAACCCTTTGTTTTTTCGAAATACTTTCAGAAAAGCTCTCCTAATAAGCTCTTACTCGCTTTTGTATATCCGTCTCACACTGCAGTACTTAGTTGACTAATCTGCTGGGTCTGGCTGTGAATGAAAGGCAATTGGGTGAGAATACTAACAGTTGTAACTAGTTTTTCAGTTATTCTTGAGAGACAGGAAGACTGAGCTTGATTCAGTGCTAGGTAAGGGATCTTAAACGTCAGTTCTGGGTGCTTCAGTGAGTGAGTTTGTAGTGGCTCAGCCCTGCTGTTGATGTTCTGTTTTAAAACATAATGTTGCTAAAAGTTCTCTTTTCTAGACAGTTCTGGCATGACTGACTATTGTGTATAATTCTGTCTCACTTCCACCTGTTTCTGTTACCCAAATGTCGGCCAATTCCTTCTAGATTTTGCTGTTTTAGACTTAGCTCCTTTGGTGTCACGCACTGTCTAAATCAGGGTCCAGCCTAGGGTACTTCTAGCAGATTCAAGCAGAAGGAGGGATCTGCGAGGAAGAAAGAGAGGAGAACATGAGAGCATACTGCAGTTAGTTCCTGGAATGTCTTCTGACTGGAGAGCTCTGTGCTGAGCCTGTGCTGTGCTGATGTGCAGGGAATTGAACCCTTTGGGCAGTGGGTTTTACTTTGGGTTTCAGGAATCTAGTTAATAGAGCTTGACTTCTCTCTGCATCTTTGCTTCTGGGGCTTAGGGCTAACTTCCAGTGGATCTGCACTAGATAATAGAAAAATGTATCATTTGTTCCCTTCTTGGAATCTGCTGACGACCGTTATTAGGAAGGAAGGCTTTCTTTCGGAGAAGGTTCCGAATTGACAGTCCCTGATCCACTCCAGGGGGAGCAGTGAGCAGGAAAAGCTGTGCTTGCCGGCGGGATCTCTCTGCTGCCTAGCCGACTGTGCAGTTCCCAGTGGTGCTCCTTTCATTCGCTGGGCCAGCAGGGATCTTGGCACCCAGGACCTGCCGGTGCCCTTCCTGCCTCTCACAGGGTGGTGTCGCTGCCTTTGACTGTTGTGGCCCCAGTGCCTCTGAGGAAGAAAGGGAGGGACTTGTGGGGAACGGAGTTTGAAAGACTTTGAAAACTGGAAGTGAGTGAGAGAGAGGGTGATGGAGGAGGACGCGGCTGTGGCCTCAGGTAGTCCCCCGGGTGGGAATCTTCTGTGGGTTGAGTCCAGGCTGGCTACCAGCTTGCCACGATGCTTTCTTCGTGGTGTCTCACATGTAGCTGAGCCGAGTAGCATAGCAGCAGGAGCTTTAGCAGGCCCCAGGGCAGCAGCGCCCCCAGAATGGAGAAACTTAGTGTAGGAATCTTAAAAATCCCCTCACTCCCTCAAAACCTGTAGGTCCACACACAATGTCTTCTGCTGATTCTTGAAGGCCTGAGCTTTGTCCTGGGGAGCCTTGGCTTGGGCAGGGAGGAGGGTTGTTTTCCCGAACATGATAAGGAACTGAGCGGGGCAAAGTGGGAGCTCTGGCTGGTGATTGGTAGACAGGATGCCCTGGAATGCGGCTGGCCCACAGCCCAGAATCCAGCACTTTGTATTTGTTTGTTTCTGGGAGACTGTGGTCTGGTGCTACTGTGACAGGAAGTGAGAAAGCTGGGAGTGGGGGGACTGAGAGGGGCGATGTCTTTGTGGTTCTCCTGTGAAATCTCTTTGTCCCTGGAGAGCGGCTCTGCCCCAGGGCTCTGCTGAGAAGAGAGCTGCCTTTGTTTGTCTAGTGGGGCTCGGGGCTCTCCTACTCGCGGGATTGGGGAGCGTGAATTCTGACTGTGGCCCTCTGCATCTTAGCACTTGAGTTATATAAATGGGCTCAATCTCCTAACAGTGGGGATCTCACTGGGTTTTGTGGGTGCTACTATTATTTATAGATTTAGGATTTAATTAGAGGAGTTCTGGGAGATCAACGCGTGTATAGCTAAATCCGTGGATGGTAGATGTTCATTTCTGTGCATGTTGTTGATGCCTTGCCGGGTCTGAAAGGGCAGAGAGGAGCCAGCAGTGCTGGTGCCTGCAGTCTGGGGCTCATCCTTCCAGGTAGCGCCCCGCCCATTGCATACAGAGCTGCAGAGAGCTGCCCACTCTGAGGTCACTGTGGGGAGACATGGCGGGTGCTGCGCTCAGCTGGGGAGTGACTGGTGGTCCTGGGATTTCCTCCCGTGGAGACTGAAGTAGCACCTGCAGGCTCTTTGCTCCCGCCCTCTTCTTTGCTTCCCCTTGCTGTGCGTTTTCCCTGCCCTCCATTCCAGCTGTGGAACAGGCATCTCTTCTCGCTTTGTGGATTGGGTGCCTGAGCCCTCAGCTCTCGCCAAGCTGGCTAGTTCCTGAGCACACACACAAACCGGTCTTTGATTGCCCAGGAGGACAGCTGCCCTAGAGGCAGATTGCTGACATACCGCTAGAACAATCCCGCCCCTCTGTTCCTGTGCTGGCTGGCTCAGCCGGCCCTGCCTCTGGTTCCTTCTGTTTCCCACCCCAGCTCTGCTCTCTGCTTTGAGTTCAGTGAGCTGTCACATTCAAAACAAGATTCTTTTAGGGACTTTTGTGCCTAGATTTTCTCTCTCGAGGTGCATGTGGCCAGATTTCTAGAATAGATTTTCCACTGGAAAGGTAGGTGATTTTGTGCAGAGTAGTACTACTTCTGACCCTGCCACCTTCTCTCCTGAATTCTTACTCCTTATAGAGTCTAAAATCTGGTCCTTAGAAGATTGCAAGCAGTTTTCCCCCAGGACTGAGTAAGGAGTAAGGTCCTGCTCTTCAGGGCGAAAGTAAGATCCGAAGCTAGGGCCGTGCATCCCCTGCTCTCACCACCTCGTCTCTCCCCAGAAGGTTCTTTTCGGGCAACTGCTCTATTGGAGGTAGACTTTTAGCCACCCGGCACGGAGAGCATTAATATTCTTTTCCTTTCAAGAAGAAGCTGGGGCTTGGAGCAGAGCAGATGGGTCCCACCACGGAGAGGGAGAGCCTGCGACCTTGGGCAGGATGCCAGCATAGTTAACCCATCATGAGGGGGCAGCCTGGCCTCCGGCTTGGGAAGTGTTGTGTGGGTATACGTGTTGATATGTTGTGTTTGTGTGCTGGCTTGTAGGGGAGGAGCAGTAGTTAACCCGGGGCTTTTCTCCCCCTTGTAATATCAGCTTTTCTCCAGGCAGGGAGAGTATTTCCTATAGTTGATGATAGAACCTGAAGAGATTTCCGCACACTTTCAAACCCCTCCCCGCCCCTCCAAGGGAGGGGTCCTAAAGCAGCTGGAGGAGTATCTTGTTGCTGTTTATAGGGGCTCTGGGCTATTGGCTCTGGGTGACTGTGACTCAGTTACAGGCGTTCAGTAAGGAGACGGAGGGGATGCCATAGAAAGTTGGGGGGAGGACGTTGCCTCTAAAAAAGGGAATGTGAGCTCCAGCTGTTGGGCAGCCTCCAGTAAATCTAAAGTTGAGCTTTTCCTCGTGACTTTTCCCTTTCCTAGCCTAGGGCTGGGAAGGGGCCGTAGCCCAGCCCCCAGCCCCGGTAGGAGGGATCTTGAGGCTGGGCATGTTCTGGGGTGGCGTTAACTCTGGGACTTCTTCCTTTATGGCACAGAGTTCAAACAGTGCTTTGGCCTTCCATTTAAGCTTCCCCTTTCCCATGCTCTACCTGACCGTCTCATCTTCTCCCTCCTTTTGGTAGAAAGAAGAAAGGCATCTGGCCTCTCCCCTTCCTCCAGTCTAACACCTCCCTGGCTTTGCCCCTCCCTCTTATCTTTGTTTCCTTATCAGCCTCTCCCTCAAGCTCTGCCTTCTCCTTATAAGGCTAGGCAGGCCGGCTTGGGCGGGTTGCGTCGGAGATCCAGGTACGTTTCTCCCTGTGGCTCAGACTCCCCCTGGATTAGGAGGAAATGCTGTGTTATCTGTCCTAATGGAGGGCCTTGGGGAGGCACGTGGTTAGTGGGGGAGGAGAAGGAGGCCCTGGCCTGAGAGATCAGAAGGACTCGTTAGACCAGTCCTGTGTGTGTGTCATGCCTGCTCCAGAGAGAAGCAGGTTTTGTTTCTTTTCCAGACCCGCTCGCTCGGTCCTGGGCCCCTCACTAGCTGAGAGCCACGCCCTTCCTTTGCTTCAAAGCCAGCCAGCATTTAGTCATTTCAGTAAGTTATGGTTTGGGGGTTCCCAGAATACTTGGGAGAGACAAGGAGAGCAAAAAGAATGTTCCATCTGGTTTCTGAATTTAGGGTCATGATGGCAGAGGTGATTTTGTGTCCGTGTATATGTGTTTTAAAGTCATTGTAAAAAACTCAAAATCCTGATAGGTAACTTTGGGCTGGAAGCATAAAATTGAAGTAAGTTGGGATGTCCTGTTGCGCTAATGAGAGCGCCAGCTCAGCCTCCTTTCAGCAGACAAGAAAACGAAAAACCATTTACACATTTATTTTAAAAATTCGTCTTTTCTCTGAAGCTCTGTAATCAAATAAAATGTCACCCTTGCCAGAGACCCCCTTAATTCATCAGATTTCGTGGCGGACATAGTGAGACCCAGTCTTACTGTGAACGTGAGACTTCGCCAGTCAGCCTTCTGGGTGTGCTGAGGGGAGAAGTGGGCCAGCACCGAGCGGCCCAGGGGAGGTACGACACCAGCCCAGGACCAGCCGTTTTCAGAATGTCAGTCTTGTAACTCTGGGAGGCTCCCTGGAGGTGAGCTGGCTAGGCGAGCAGGGGACTCAGGTCTAGATGCCAGTTGCCTCTGGGACTTGGGACCAGCTGGGAGTCAGTCTTAGCCTGGAGGGAGGAAGCTGAGTGGGTGGCACAGCGGGGGTGGGGTGGGTAGACTTTGCACTCTGGTCCAAGCGCTCTTTGTGATAAAAAAAGCCACAGAGAAACTGTGGACGATTTAAAAATAAAATTGCAGTTTTCTCCATGTGTGTGAGTGTGCGTGGATGAACTGGAATAAGCTTTTTGAATTTTGCGGTAAATGCCAACAAAGGGAAACATCTTTTAGGTGTATGGGAGGCTGGAATGCGGTGTAATAAAGTTCTGGGAGATATTCTTCAGTAGGAGGTGCAATGTGCTTTTTAAAAAAGCCATTTGAAATCTCTTGGATGACATGGAAGAAGAATTTTTCTTATCATTACTTTCAGAGGGTGAGCATATATTCGTGAGTTGGTTTTGATTTCATAATGAGTAGATGGAAGACTGCAGGAGAGAACATTTCTTCCCCAAGAACACAAAGATGATTTCGTGGATTTAGTGTTTAGAGTTCTCTGTTTTGGGGCGCACAATTTTTCTTTTTCTGCAGAACTTGCTTGCCTAATTTTGTTCATGTCCTTGGAGATACTTAATTTGAGCTTCATGCAGGTAATCGACAGGTTCACAATAAAGGTGCACTCTGAAAAGCAACAAAACTTGAAGCTTATGGTTACAGCCTCTCCCGTTTGGCAGAGCCAACACTTGAACCCCGAGGTCTTTTGATCCCCTAATTTAGAGTTTGTTTTCCCTTTAAGAGTATGAAGAATTCTGTAATTTATAGGACTCCTTGAATGAGAGGGAGCATGTGGAGCGATTCAGAAGTCCTGCCAACACCTAACTCCAGTGTCCCAGAGGCGTTCGCCATTTGTCGCAGTGCTTCTGACAGCATTGCTCGCTTTCTGTGTCAGGACATTTTTGTAAGCATTAATGTGGATCATCTCATTTACTCTCCCCTACCTTTTGTATTTTATTTCTCCCATTTTACAGAAAAGGGACCTGAGGTTTAGAGGTTAGCTGGCACTTTGCCTACAGTGATAGCCAAGAAGCGGTGGACTGGAATTGGAGCTCAAGTCGGTCTGATCCCAAGCCTGTCCTTAACCTCCAGGAACTGGGCTTCCAGATGAACTCTCAGCCAGTTTACAGTAAAGTAAGCAGGTCATGCCAGGGCTTTTGTTTTTTTCAGTTGTTTTTTTCCCCCCTCCTCGATGACCTAGTTCACTATGCCCAACTATTTGATCTTCCTGGGTATTGGTGTCCATTTAATGTCTTTTAGTTTGAATTTTTTTTTTAAAGATT
>NW_004567116.1:5958421-5967195 GCF_000260355.1 Condylura cristata | reverse complement strand
CATTACTCAGAAGTGGGAGCCTTGCTAGATAGGTTCGCACACCTTAACCCCCATGTCTTGTTAAATAAGATGTAAAATGTTAATCTCAGAAAATCGGGTCTTAGGGGGAATAGCGATCTTATGAACCTGCACTTCCCTAAGAGTTTCTGTGTGGCTTCTTTTAGTGAGAGCAAGTGTAATCCATTTGAAAATATTAATAACAGTCCCGGAAAGGTGTTGGTCTGGACTTGGAAGATTTCCCCAATTCTAAGTTAGTTCATACTTTGCAGGCCTGTGGCAGACTTCTTTTTTTTTAAGATTTATTTTTATTTATTTATGCATACAAGAACTGGGGTGTAGACCAGAGGTGTGGGGGTGGGATGGGGTGAGAGGATTCACCAGAAACAGAGTGGCTAGCAGAACAGGTAGATCTGGTGACAACCACTGCCAGGGGGATGGAGGAGCAGTGGGCGAGACAGGAGAGTTCTGCTGTGCCCTGTGGGTCAGCTTCCTGGCTGGGGACCGAACTCTTGCTGGAGGAGGATTGAGCTCTTGCTGCAGTGGCTGGCCATAGTGTGCTAGCACTGAGATTTTAACCCCTGTGCTGTCAGAGATACCCAGTAGACTTTTTTTTATGATGTATGTGATGGGGAGAATTTCCTCAAGTCTCTTACCTAGCGGCTTCATTCTTTTCCTGCTCCTTTTCATTCCCCTCACATTTATTTTCATTCTTCTGCTTATATCTTGATATAGACATTATGGATAAACCTAAAGAAAAACGAGTGCCTTTTCTTTGCCCCTGTTCCTGACGTGTTTGGGAAGAAGGCTCTTGAGGGCTGTAGAGGACAAGTCTTGCCACCTGCGGTCTCCTGCGCTTGGCAGCGTGCAGTGGAGAGAACATAGGCTGTGGGGTGGGCCAGGCCTGGGTCTGAGCTTGGAATTGCGAGTAACTGAGACTTCGAGTGGCTTCACCTAGGGCCTGTTTTCTCATTTGCAATAAAATTTAATTCCTTAGGGTTGTCGCAAGGATTGCCAGGCTAATAAATGTAAAACATTCAGTAATTGTTGGTTCTTTCCACCTTCCCTTTCTACTTGGTAATAAACTGCTAAGGCCTCGAATAAGGAGCCGGGAACTCATAACAGATGTGCAGTGCTGGGGTGACTGCTAGGCAGTCGAGGAGCATTCTGTCCCCGGAACCCTGGTCCGGGTGGGAGCTCCTACCGGAGCCTGAGCCAGGCAACCGGCTCATCCACTCCTTAGGACCCAGTTATGCTTTTGATCCAGTTCATTTCATCTGCCAGTTCACAAAATAGTTTTGGGCTGAGACATTACCATTAAGTAATGTAATTGGAAGATAGAAACTAACTCTTGAAACAACTTAATACCTCACATTTGTCTGACATACATTATCTCACCTGATTCTTAAAGCAACTCTGAGTTGGCCTGGCCGGTAGTATTGGTTCTCATCTCACAGACGGGGCATGGCTTCCTGCCATTGTTGACTAGTGACTGATCCCGAGTTTGGGCCGGTCTCCTGTTCTTTCCTACACAGCCTCTGCTTTTGCCCTCTCAGGTAGAAAACTCCCTGGGCTGGAGGCCTAAGAATCTGATCTTCTTCCTCTTACTTGTGCTGTCTGTCATCTCCAAATTAGAGCCAGGAGGTCAGCTTATAAAGGAGAAGGTGGGAGAACCGATACCTTTCCAGGTTATTTATTGCTCCTGACCCAGAGGCCTGTAGTTTGGGCTCACTACCTTTCCTAACTCCTTTGCTGAATTCAGGTAGTGGGGGCAGAGGTAGGAAGGGTGGCCGGGTGACAGTTTCTTTGTGTAGCGGGAGTGTTGTCACTGCCCCACCGCAGTGCCAGAGTGGTAGCTGCAGTGCAGACCCTGCGGACACCCAGCGCTTACAGGATCCTCGAGCTCAGTGCCTTCTTGGCGTGGCCGGGCCGTAGGTCATCATACACAGCGAGTCAGGGCAAGTGCATACACTGGTGACATGGGAAAGGGAAGCACCCTGTTGTCTTTTTAAATAGGAACTTACTCAAGACCGTTGAGTGGCCTGTTCGAAGGTTGTGTGCGGGGGGTGGGGGGCAACTGTAGGAACGTGGGAGTGGGCTCTGGACTGGAAGGAACGACGGGAGTTTATAATGACTGCGCAGGCCAGAGCCCGGGTAGGAGGAATTTAGCAAAGGGCTGCCATACTCTTGGATTTGGGGACCTGACCCAGTGGAAGAGCCTCACTGATGGAGAATTAATTAGCGAGTTTATTGGACACCTGCTTATCAATTCCTCTGGGCTTGCTGGCTGAATGCTGCATCTACTTTGAGGCAAACAGGCCTGAGCTTTTGTGTTTGGTGGGGCTGTGGGGAGCGTGGGAAAGGAAACTGAAGCAAAAGACTCAGCCTAGGCCAGTCTCCACATGTCTTCCCCACTACGACTATTGCACTGGTTTCTAATGTCTTTGTGGGCATGCCGGGACTGGGCTCTGAGGTTTCTGCCTTAGGGGAGAAGGAGGGGGAAGGGCATTCCCAACAGCAGCTTTTCTCCCCAATTTGGTTTGCTGGGTACAGCACCACATGGATTTTTATCCATATTTCAACCTGGTCCTGGTCCTGTACAGGAAGACGGGTAGAGAACCCTCTGATGTCAGGAGAATCTAGGTTGTAAAGAAAACTACATTTGCGGGTATCAGAAAGCAGAGCAAAGACCAAAGGGCATTTGTCACATTAAGCAATTCCAAGTCACATTATAAGCTACTCCCTTCCATTCCCACATGTCTTTCTACCATTACACATCCTCGCTCCTCTTATTTTTGAATGTATGGGGTATATTTTATTTTTCTCTCATTCTCATTTTCCTCCAAATATTTCTGCAGCTCTCTCCTTCCTGCTTCCTCCTTGCTGTGGTGGCTGGGATGCTTGTCACATGACTTTTTGAATCTAGACTGGGCTGTTCTCTGTGTTAAGCCAGTCATTTGCGACCTTCTCTTAACAGGTGTGTATGGAAATGTTTATTAAAAATACATTTTTTAAGTGCCCTTTTTCTTTAGGGGTTGATGAGTGGGTGGGAAATACAGGAGAGGGTTTATTCTAAAACATGTCTTGCAACATGGTATATTTTGACCATAAAAATCTCCCCTAGTTACAAGGGAGAAACGCAGCATGAGGGCCAGTGGTATGACTGTGCGCTCCTCATTTACCAGCCAGCTTGCCTTTTACAATGAGTGGGGCGTGGGGGCGCGTCACCTCATATGAATGGCATTTGTGGTATCACTTCTACACATGGGCCCTCTAGTTGCATGGGTATTATTATCCTGAGTTAGAGTAAGGAGGTAAAAATATGGCCCTCTTTAGAGCTTTCTGCAGGGTAACGTGGGAAGTTTCAGTCCCTGACCGACCGAAGGTTAGACGATGAACTGCTTTGAAGCCCCCTTTCAGAGTTTGAGCCTAATGCCCTCTTATCCACTCCCCAAGAGGCGAAATCCTGAAGACAGTGCGTTTTTAAACAGAACTCTGTGGTTCTGTTGCTCTCGTAGCTCACTAGCCAAGGGACACTTCATTTGCCCTTAATGTTGTCGTATAATTTTGAAGTACAGAAGGGCTCCTTCATAAATATATTAAATATGAAGACCTTAATTTTGTTTCCTGCCTTTGATGGTAGGAAGCGTTTTGCTTCTTTCATGTCTTCTTGGCATTTTTAATTTATCGTATTTATTAGAAATTGTGCCATCACTGCAGGGATTTCAGTGTGCAGGTTGGGGAGGGCAGACCCGCACCTCTCCTTATCTCTGGACATGGCTTTCACCTGGAGGTCAGTGAGTGATCGTCTCTATGCAGTCATGGCCTTCCCGGACTTGATGCCAGCACATTTTTCCAGGGAAAAACAGTTCAATTTTAATCTCATGTCCTGCCTGCAGCCCCGAGGCACATTCCCCTCTCCGTGATGAGGACTGTTGGGTCTAGGTTGCTTTTCCTCTCAGTAGTTATTTCTGGTGGGGTGTTAAAGCGGGCTCAAGGATCCTGCTTGAGCAGACACTGGTGATGGGCTCCCAAGCTTGGTGGTGGCTTGCTTTCTGCATGAAATAAAACCTAGAGAGGGCATCCTTGGCTCTGGGATTAATAATTCATCTGTCTTCTCTGACCTGTGACCTTTTCTCTCCTCTCTTGCCTTCCCCCGGTAGTGTGACGTGAGGGGGCCTTCTCCCTCCTCCCTCCTCCCTCTGTGATCCACCTTCTTTTTTACCCTGCCCTGCGGCGGCTCTGCCCCTTACCTTCATGGATGACTCAGAGGTGGAGTCCACCGCCAGCATCTTGGCCTCTGTGAAGGAGCAAGAGGCCCAGTTTGAGAAGCTGACCCGGGCGCTGGAGGAGGAACGGCGCCACGTCTCGGCGCAGCTGGAACGCGTCCGGGTCTCACCACAAGATGTCAACCCACTCATGGCCAACGGCACCCTCACCCGCCGGCATCAGGTAACCCCTCTCTCCATCAGACCCGCAGGTAGGACTTGAGCACTGTGGTGGAGGGGCTGTGCCCCTCCTGGGGAACACACTCCTCACGGGCTGTCCTGTGCCGCGCTTCGGGGTGGACCTGTCCGGGCGCCAGATACCGATGTAGAGCTAGGGAACATTGCTGTGCGGTAGGGTGGCTTGGGTCTCAGGGGCGTCCACTGGCTTCCTGTTTTGCTGGAGTGGGGTTTCTGGGCTGGGAGTGCAATTCTGGTAATGACAGGTTTTTTTTCTGTTTTCTCATTATTTTTTTCCCTGCCTAGACATACAAAATTCAGGGAAGTAAATGCCCCTTAGTGGTTGGGGAAGTTAGTGTCTTGTACTCAACTCTAGTTCAGTCTCCCTTAGGGAACAGTATGTTCTTAGGTGTGGCAAGGTCAGTAAATTGTGTATTCCCACTCCATATTGTCCTTGTGTGCTCTTTTTGTTGGCCATGTATCACGTCTTAGAGGAAGGGTCATTGTTAATTCCGCTGGTTGGAGCTGGGGAAGGCGCATCGTGCTGCTGTTTAGCCCCGATAACCACAGGAGCCAGTGGTCTCTGGGCTGGCTGGCTCGGGGCTCGGACCTGGGAGAGCTGGTGTTAGAAGTGAGAAGTATCTTGAGTTTCCCGTGGTTTCTCCAGCCTGACTCTGTTGTGATATAATCTGTCTGAGGCTTGTGTGTGCGAAGCATGGCGGGTAGACTGCATCTTCAGAGGCCCCGACGGAGCCAGGAACGGGCTCACGCTCCAGCAGCCCTTTGCCTTATTACTCATTTATGTTTTACGACAGAGCCGGTCCCTCGTGCTGAGGAGCATGTTGAGTGAGAGGACACAATTCCAGCTGGCGTGATGAGAAATCTGGAGGCAGAGTGCTTGTAATGCTCCTAGGACGGGTATAGGCTGCAGCGTCCCTCGTTCAGGAATGCTGAGGCCCACGTATTGAAAGGGGAGAGTAGGACCTCTCAGACTTGGGGATGGTGGGGAATTCCAGGGTTTTCTCTGTCTCTTTTTTATTTTTAACTTCGGCTCAACTATGAAACCCCACCCTACCTTCTTCCTGAGAGTAATGTTTAACTTCCTCTCTCTGCATTACACTCCCTGTGTAAGAGGAGCTGGTGAGGGGCGTGGCCCAAGGTGGCTGCATCTCACTCTCCACTGCTAGAGGCGCTCAGAGGCATCTGACATGTGTGCTGTCAGCTCGCCCTCTCTGTTTAAGCTTGGACCACTGAAGAATGCATTTTCAGTGTGTTGCGTGACTCCACTAGTGGGCGATGGACATGCTGAGAGGTCTGTTTGCTTGAGGGGATGTGGGGCACATTTAATCTTTCTACATGGAAGGAAGACTCGTCTGTTCTTCTACAAATCGGTGTGGCGTGGGCTTGCCCAGCGGTAGTCGAGCGTGAGCGCACTCGGACACCAAAGGGGCCTTTCGGTCGCGGCTCCCTCCCGTGACCAGCCTTTCCGCCTGTCCTTGCATTCTTCCGTTTTTCCAAAAAGGTTGCATGTTGGGGAATATATCTGGATCTGCAGGTAGTTTGTGAGATACATCACTGAACAACACTGACCCAAAAAACCCTGCCAGACCCTGCACACCGCCATGCTCACGGAGCTTCCTTCTGGTGTCCCAGAGGCCCAGGCTCCCAGAGTTCCAGGCCTGATACTGGTTTTAGCAAAGCGCTACTAACACTAAAAAGCCATGCGATTCTTTGTGAGTACTGACCGGAGGACTCCAGGCCGCACACATCTTCTTGAAAACCCTTTTCCTGTCTGGAAAAAAGGTCATTTTCTGTTTGCTAGAGCAGAGGAAGACCACAAAATTAATTGTTTTCTTGTGGGCTATGTTTCAGAACGGCCGGTTTGTGGGCGATGCTGACCTTGAGCGACAGAAATTTTCAGATCTGAAGCTCAACGGACCCCAGGTAATTCTCGCGGCTCCGGTCCCTGGCGGCTTCGTTTGTATCTTCCTAATTCCCAGCCTATAAGAGCAGCCAGTGCCTCCTAGGGCGCGGTGCCCTGTGAGCATCGTGAGGTTCTTTCACTTGGGGAAGTAAGTGCAGTTTTCTATCGGACTGGATTCAGTTTCCAGTGACCCCCGCTTTGATTCTTCAGCTGCTGCCTCCCTGTTCTGCCACGGCACGGTCCCGCTGCTCAGAAAGCCAGCTAGCAGTGGCAGGTCCCGTGCCACAGTGAGCTCCTGAAGAGCAGCATCTCTGAGCCTCTCAGAAAGTGGCGCGCACTGGGGTTTTCTGGCTCCTTGTAAAACTTCTTTATTGGATGAACTTCTTAGTTGAAGGATCACTCCGTTGTGGAGGTAGCTGCGGTTAACATAGTTCGTCTTCACTTAGATGACCAGAGCTGGGAATAAATCTGCTGTCTCTGTCATCAGATGTTGATGTGGCTCTAGTTAAATCAGTTCGTGTTTAGTAAGTGACTAGACCTGGGAAAAAGTCCTGGACCGAAGATAGTGATGCATGAAGAGTCTGTCTCTAGGGAGACGTGGCTTCTCCCGGGCTGACCTAACAGGAGCTCTTCCCTTTGCCTGTTTCTATGCAGGAGCACAGTCATCTTCTGTACAGCACCATCCCCAGGATGCAGGAGCCAGGGCAGATTGTGGAGACCTACACAGAGGAGGACCCAGAGGGCGCCATGTCCGTTGTGTCTGTGGAGACCTCAGATGATGGAACCACTCGGCGCACGGAAACCACAGTAAGCGAAGGCTTACTTAAGGTCTGGGAGGATGGAGTAGGTCCTCCTACGGTCTCTGTGAGGGGCGGGATGAAACTTTAATTAGGGTGAATGAAGGGCCGCTGGCGTGTGGCGGAGGCATAAAGAAAGTCATCTCCAGCCAGACAGAGTAGACAGAAGAGATGTGGGAAGCCTCATGGAGCAGGGGAGGGGGCGGGTCTGTCGAGGTGTAGTTTCCCGTACAGCCGCAGTTGCTGCCCGGGCGACCTCCCTGCCTGGGCACTCCTAAGAGGTAGATAAGATGACTTGTAAGACTTGTAGATACAGTGAACTGAAGGGCAGGGGCTCTTTCTTGGAGTAATCTAGATGTAAGCTTACAGCATTCTCTTCATTAATTTTTCTTTTCCTGTTTCCTTCCTTGCAGGTCAAGAAAGTCGTGAAGACTGTGACCACACGGACAGTACAGCCAGTCCCTGTGGGGCCGGACGGGCTGCCTGTGGATCCCTCGTCTGTCTCAAACAACTACATCCAGACTCTGGGTCGTGACTTCCGCAAGAATGGCAACGGGGGGCCTGGTCCCTACGTGGGCCAAGCAGGCACAGCGACCCTTCCCAGGAACTTCCACTACCCCCCTGATGGATACGGCCGCCACTATGAAGACGGTTATCCAAGTGGCGGTGACAACTATGGCAGCCTGTCCCGGGTGACCCGCATCGAGGAGCGGTACAGGCCCAGCATGGAAGGCTACCGGGCTCCGAGTAGACAGGATGTCTACGGGCCCCAGCCCCAGGTCCGGGTAGGGGGCAGCAGCGTGGATCTGCATCGCTTTCACCCAGAGCCCTATGGGCTGGAAGATGACCAGCGCAGCATGGGCTACGATGACCTGGATTACGGCATGATGTCCGACTACGGCACTGCCCGCCGGACGGGGACGCCCTCTGATGCGCGCCGACGCCTCCGGTAGGCACGGAGAGGGGCTTTGCAGGGCAGGAGCTAGGGGCGCTGGCTCTTCCTTCTGCTCTCGGTGCTGCCGGGGACCCGAGGCGCTGGCCACCCTTTGCCACGGCCTTTGTTCACGGAAGACCACCTGATCATCCCTTTCTGATTTTACTTAGAGTCGACTTGCTTTTGTTTGTTTGCTTGTTTGGGTTGTGTTAGACTTTTCACTATAAATATCATAGGTTCTGACTCCAGAAAATGACTTGTCCTGGCTATTGGTTATGTCCTGAAGAATGGCCCTTTGTGTGATTCCAAGATGGACCCCATTTGAGAAGAGGGAACATCTTAAAGGAACCCCAGTTCTGGGCTGTGGAACAGTCACTCATTCCTGTGAATTTCTCCAGCTTCTGTGTTGCTATTACGAAGAGAGTTGAGGGGTTTCAGGCTTCCAGGGCCTGTAGATTCAGTGTACTCAGTTGGGGAGTTTATTGGACCCTCCCTGTGGTAGTTTTAATTTCAAGTTAAAAACAAATCTTGACCTCACAAAAGCCCTTGCTCTTTATCAAGTCTGATTGTAAGAGGAAATGCGGGTGGTGTCATGGTGGGGGGGCGGGTGAGAGGTGCTCCAGGCGGTCACTGAGCAGCTTCTTACTGTGTGTACCCCTCACCACCCCCTACCCCCC
>NW_004567116.1:5905420-5958221 GCF_000260355.1 Condylura cristata | reverse complement strand
CCCCCCCCCGCCCCATTCTTGGCGCGGTGAAGAGGGAGTGATTGATATTTGGACTGGCGGGTGCTACGTCTTGAAAGAATGCTTTGGTAGCCCTTTTCTGTAAAGGACCAGATAGAAGTATTTCAGGCTTTGCAAACTCATTTTTATGTATTGTAATAATTGTTCCTTTTACAACCTTTAAAGAATACAAAAGCCATTCATAGTTCTGGGGTTAGGTAGCTAAGTTTTTTGTTTGTTTTGTTTTGTTTTTAAGAAAAGTGGATTTGGTCCACAGGGCTGCCAACCTGGCCAACCTTTAGAATAAGCCAGAGACAGTGTTTTCCAGGCAGGAGGAAGGGTGCAAGTAGAGGAGAATCTTAGGTTGTCTCCATGGCCAGGCCACCCTAGCAGCTGTTGCTGCATTTCTGTACTTGGGGTTGTGGCCTTCTCAGGCAAACGCCTTGGTGCTTACTTTCCTCATGTCGCTTTGGCTAACCATCAACTGGGCTGGGCCCCGGGGTAGAGGCCCCATTATCTAAGCCTGAGTCAACTCACCTTTCAGGTACCTTTGAGACAGTTGATCCAACTCCCATGTGACTCACCTTTGATTCCTAGGGGGTGGGGACAATTGCAGGGGTGACAGGCCCCAGACCTCAGCCGGTGCAGGCTGGAGCTGGGGCAGATAACAGTCATCACACAGTCTGCCCAGGGGCTTGGCTTGCTCCCCTTGTTGACCAGTCTGCTTTTCTGACTTTCTCATGAGTAGGGAGGGCGATTGCACCTGGGTAGGTCCCATGGCCAGATCATTCTCTGCTGTCCTCCGCAGCTGTGGTGGTTGACAGAGAGAGAGAGGGCTGTGGGCCTGGTTCTTGGGTTTGTTCCAAGGTGGCACTGGACTTAGAAACCTGCTTGACTAGCAGGAATAGTCACTGCTTCCTGTTCCTGGCCTAGGAGAGTAATACAAGGTCAAACTGAAACAGCAATATGTAGTGATGAATGGGAAAAGCACTGGACCAGAAGACCGTGGTTCCAGCTATGCCTTTGCTACTCTCTCTGAAGCTTTATTAATAAGCAAGTCATTTAATCTTTGGGGGATCTGTTGTCATTTGTAAAACAAAGAATGTCATGATTAAAAATAAACAGCAGGTAGATTTCTCCAAATGACTAAAATCTTGGTTATGATACTTATTTTTTATACTTATTTTTTATAGTTGTTTATACTAAGCTAATAATATCCCCAAACTAGAAAAAATCCAGAAAAGCACACCATGTATTGCTAAAGAACTACTGTTAACCATTTTGGTACATTTCTTTTGAGATCTTTTTCCTATGCATGTAAACATACTCTGACTTTGTTTCCCCAGCTAAAATGGACTCTTACTTTAACACACTGCCTAGTAGCCTATTTAAAAATTTCGCTACCTAGCCTGAACATTTTGTCTGAATGATATTAAACAGGGAGTTTTTACTTGAAGCTTTGTCCCTCTGAACCACTGTTGAGAAGTCCATGATGACAGCTAGGCCCGCGCTGGCTAACCTTGAGGGCTTGGCGACAGTGGGTGTGGCTTTGTGGAACAAACAGCCGGCTTATTGGGAGAGCACCACACAATAGATTTTCCTCTCCTGTGGGAGCCACAGTGAGATGAGCTCACAGATCAATGGGTCTCTTCCTTCCTGGTGGTTATGAATAAGTAATAGTGTGCAGACTCACCCTCTAGTGGCCGTTAGTAGTACTGAATGGGAAGGATTACTTCCGGTTGGACTTGTGTTTACCTTCATTTGCTTTGTCTCTCATTGTCTTAGTGACCGAGTCACTAAGGATAGTGACCAAGACAGTGCTAGTCTTGAATCACTTAGTGTCCGAATCACTAAGTGTGATGGTGGTCCGTGGTCTCTAATTTGACATGATTGGAGGTACAGGTTTGTTCCGCCATCCAAAAGTGGGGTGTTGCCGTAAAACCTTTCATAGACAGAAACAGAAGACACGGTTCCCATTAACTTACATGGAATTTTTTTGGAGAACTCCTAGACCCAACAAGACACCTACAAATCATACAAAGTAACCTAAAATACAACCTTACAGTAAAGACAGGCATAAGGTGGCCTGGAGAAGGTGGTCCCCTGGGAGGGGCAGGCGCTGCTCTCTGCGGGAGGCGTGACTGCCTCTAGCACCGCCCTCTGCAAGACAAGCCTCAGCAGTTCTTTATTGTCTTTCACCTTTTGTCATAAAAGTGAAAATCCTCTTCAGTTAGCAAAAATAGATATCAATGTGGCTCTTCTATAATGGAGAAGTGGTGAAGTATGAACTTCTGGAAAGTTCATTAGAAAAGTTCATTAGGCCAGAAATCGTATCTTACATGCATTTGTTGGGTAGCAGGCGGCCTGGGGACCCAGGCCGATACTGGAAATAAACATCTTAATGATAGTCAGACCAACTAGATAGTCAAGTGAGGATCTAACTCAGGAAGCCGACTGGCAGATTGACTCTGATTAGAACTGCTCTGATGGTAAGCCATGTTGCAGAGTGGGCTTATGTCGAAGAGGGGAGAAGGATCATAAAATTGTAGCTATTCACGGGGAAGGGTCTTTCTGGGTACTTGTTATAGAGTTAGCTCTTTTGATTTCTTAAGTAACCTGGACAATGAAACGTCCACTCTGCTTGCGCAAAGGAGGGCGAATGCTAGATCTAACCATTGCCCAGACTTCTGAAGGATGTACGCCTCGCCTGGGGCCCCAGTGCCGGCATCTTCTTTAGCTGGCTTCTCAGTCCAGTGGAGACTGAAAGGCTGTTGTACCACAGGCATCAGGTTCTCGCTTGGCCTCTGCACAGAAGAGAGCCTGTCCTGCCGCTCTGACTTTAAGCCTGTCCGCTGACTTTGCTTGCTGCGGGCTAGACTGGGGGAGCAGGGGTGTCCCAGATCTGAATTCAGTCTGTTCACGGATGAACTGTGAAAATCGACGTTTAAGCTTACACCTCATCAGCTCCAATTCCACCAGCCCCTCTTATCATTTCCAAATAAATAAGAGTAAGGCGAAACTTAACTGTGAAGTGTGTTTAAGGGTCTTAGCCCACCGGTTGTTTCGGTTTGTAACTGCCTCATTTCCTGTCTCACTAAGGGCTGGTAAGCACTGTACTCAGACCTGGTTTGCTGACCTCTGTGGCTTCAGTCAGTTGCTCTGGTTAATTTTGATGTCTGAGAGTTTATTTCAGTCTCTGTCTAGAGAAGTTGATAGCTACTAGGTGTTCTTCACCTTCTACACAGTCATGAATTGGCTCTGTCTGTGTGTGAATAATGTGTCTGTCTCCAGTGCTTTTTACTCTCCTCTGGGCTGGTAACATTCACAGAAAACAGGGCAGGACTTCTTGCTACATCATAATGAACTACGGGCAGAAGTCTTCCATCTCGTTAAGGAAAATGGATGAGTATACCTTTTATGCAAAAGAGTATGACTAAGAGGTGGCGTCCTCGAGCCAGGGTTACACCTGTCTTGAAGACAGAGCTGACGGGAATGGCCAGGGCCCAGCCTTGACAGTGGTCCTCTTTCTCTTCAACACTGCAGGAGCTATGAAGACATGATCGGCGAGGAGGTGCCGTCAGACCAGTACTACTGGGCCCCTTTGGCCCAGCATGAGCGGGGCAGTTTGGCAAGCTTGGATAGCCTGCGCAAGGGGGGGCCCCCGCCCCCCAACTGGAGACAGCCCGAGCTGCCAGAGGTGATAGCCATGCTGGGGTTCCGCCTGGACGCCGTCAAGTCCAATGCCGCGGCGTACCTGCAACACCTGTGCTACCGCAATGACAAGGTGAAGACTGACGTCCGGAAGCTCAAGGGCATCCCCGTCCTGGTGGGCTTGCTAGACCACCCCAAAAAGGAAGTGCACCTCGGCGCCTGCGGCGCTCTCAAGAACATCTCTTTTGGGCGTGACCAAGATAACAAGATTGCCATAAAAAACTGTGACGGCGTCCCTGCCCTGGTGCGCTTGCTCCGAAAGGCTCGAGACATGGACCTCACCGAAGTCATTACTGGTGAGTCGAGGCCTGGGGACGCTGCTGGCTTGCGGTGGCTGCGGTCTTCTGGCCAGTGGCTGCGAACTGGTGGCCTTTGGGTCAAATCTGTCTCACGACGTTGACTGGCTCGTGAGCGTTTGTTTCACAATTCTGAAGACTTGGTCGCTGATTCCAGATTGTGGCAGTCTGTCAGACACGCATGCCCTGGGAGCACTGGGCCCTTTTCCTTATCTACCAGTAGTTGGGCTGAGCGGCCGGCTCTCGTGCCGCTCACTCGCAGTGACCCCAAATCCGTTCTTTGTTCCTGACCAGTTACCCCTGCCTCCGGGATGTGTGTCTCTGACACCGAGGCTGAGTGTCAGTCGCCATTTATTCACATTCTTAAAATATCTCTTAAGTATCTGCTTGTCCTGACTCACTGGCCTAGTGTGTGTGGACACTGGAGCTTGTGGTCCTTGCTTTAGAAGAGTGGTTTTGCAAATTGTGGGTTGTGATCCATTTGTGTGCGCCCAGCACAGACTTGTGGCTCAGACTCGGCGTCCAAGAGAAGGGAAGGAGCGTGGCGCACACAGCTGCCCCTTAGCCGCGCGTCTCTCCTGGAGGACACCTGCCGTGCCGGAGACCTCTGGCCTTTGGTTGTCTTCCTGGGAGAGGGAGGGAGTGCTACTGGCAGCTAGTGAGTAGAGGCCGGAGATGCTGCTCCACATCTAACAATGGACCGGAGAACCCCTAGCAACAAAGCCTTCCTCAGCCCCGAACGAGGCAGCTGAGAGCAGTGCTTATAGTCGGCATAGTTTTGTCAGCGTTTATCTTATGATATGTATGTTTGTGTTGGGTCACAACATAAAGTGGATTTCTTACTATGGTAAGAAACAAAAATTTGGGCCCTCCCTGGTGGCACAATGGGTTAAAGCATTGTGAAGCTATCCTAGGGTACAGCAGTACGGCTTCGATCCCTGTTCAGGGGGGGTGACCCACACGGCACAGCAGACCTCTCCTGTCCTGCCCGCTGAATCTGCCTGCTCTGCTCCCCACTCTGTGTCTGGTGAATCCTCTCAACCCCTTCCCTTCTGCACCTCCGGCCCGTACCCCAGTTCTTATAAGTATAAATGAATCTTTAAAAAACTTTTCTGGGGCCTCCCTGGTGGCACAAGGGGTTAAGTCTCAGCACGTGAAGCTATCGGTAGCCACGGCAGCACGAGTTTGATCCCTGCCCAGGGAGGTGACCCACTTGGCGCAGCAGACCTCCCTTGACTGCCTGCCGCTCCCCTCAGCAGTGTATTTCAGTCCATCTGCCTTCCCACTCTGTCTCTGGTGAGACATCTGTCTCCTCTCACCCCCTGCACCTCTGGCCTGTACCCCAGTTCTCATGTGTATAAATAGATGAATCTTTAAAAAAAATAATCGAATGTCTGTACAAAGTATTTGGTCATTGGAGAAGACCAAGAAGTGATCGATGGTTTTTCATTTTCTTTAACCATTATTGTCTTGGGTGTTGAGGGCTATCTGATGAGTCATCTCTTCCAGGAACACTCTGGAATCTCTCATCCCATGACTCGATCAAAATGGAGATCGTGGACCATGCGCTGCATGCCTTGACAGATGAGGTGATCATTCCGCATTCTGGCTGGGAGCGGGAACCTAATGAAGACTGTAAGCCGCGTCATATCGAGTGGGAGTCTGTGCTCACCAACACAGCTGGCTGCCTCAGGTAACGGAGGCTTGGAGAGTATGATGGTGGGAATTTTGGGGACTGACAGAAATGTCTTTAAAAAAAGGAAACGTCAGTCAGCCATTACTAGCTGCCGCATACATGACGCCAAGCTGCCTTGCGTACCGCACGCGCTGGCTGTGTCTGCCACCGCAGTCCCCCCAGAGCCTCCACGCTCTGTCCTCTCTGGGGCTCACCTGGCGCACACCTGTCCAGCACCTACCACGGGAAAGGCACGTGCATAGTTGCAGGCTGTGCGTGCCGTGTCCCGTATTTAAGTCAGACTTCGGTAATTGCAACAGAAAGAGCACAGTGGGGGAGGGTCGGGGCAGGGTGAGATCTGTGCGAAACTCCCTTCTCATCTCTTCGGCCTTTTGAGGCTAAACTCAGGTACCTTTATTTCATGAACATATTCCTGATTGCTTCTTTGATGTTAAGTGCTTCCTCTCTGGAGAGTTTTGCCCCTGTGTGCTCTGACCCAGTCTTCATTTGTATGCTGTGTAAGAAGTACCTGTCCTGTCTTAAATTGTTGCTGGTCCCTTTTATATTCTGACTCGTTGTGTTGTAAATGTCCTGAAGGCATGTACCGCCTTCCTCAGCTTTCTCTCCTCTGCTGCGCCTTGCTTAGAACAGGTCCTCATTATTTGTTACAGTGAGTCAGAGAAGGTATGAGGCGGTTTACAGCCGAAAAGGGACCTTAAGGGAGGGAGCATTTCTGGCTTTGCCTCTTCTTGAAGCTCTTCCTTTCCCGTAGAAATGTCAGCTCAGAGAGGAGTGAAGCTCGCCGGAAACTTCGGGAGTGCGATGGTTTAGTGGATGCCCTCATTTTCATTGTCCAGGCTGAGATTGGGCAGAAGGATTCCGACAGCAAGGTAAGGCAATGGCCGAGTGAACGCGTTCTCCTCCCCGTGTGCATGTAGTGCAGGCCTGCCCTCCCGGCTCCCAGGAACCGCGGCACCCTTGCCAGCGCCCACTCTCTGAGGTGGGTGCTCGCTGGGAGAATGCTGTTCTCTTAGCATTCCCTTTGCCTACAGAATGTATTTTAAAACTGTTCAGCCGTGCACTCAAGGTTGTGCATTTTTCTAAGTAGGAAAAAGTTTTGTGTCATAAGCCCCATAGTGCAGAAACCAGTCTGTCCACACTTGGATCTTCCACTAACCCACGGGTGTGAAGATTGGAGAAGCATGGACGCTTGAAAGGCGTCATGAAAGATGATGGATTGGGTCCTGCATCAGCATTTAATGCCTGAATCATGGCGGAACCCGTTCCTGCTGGGAGATGGCAGGCAGTCTCTTTTCTCAGTGAGCCTTTTATCTTGTGTCCCCAAGCTGGTGGAGAACTGTGTTTGCCTGCTTCGGAACTTGTCATATCAAGTTCACCGGGAGATCCCGCAGGCAGAGCGATACCAAGAGGCGCCTCTCAGTGTTGCCAACAACACTGGGCCACATGCTGCCAGTTGCTTTGGGGCCAAGAAAGGCAAAGGTGAGTTTTGGTTCCTTGTCTGTGGCGTCTTTAATGTGTGTGGGAATGGAAGGGACGTGCAGCCTGCGGTGCGGGATACCTGCTGCGCGGAGCGGTAGTCTGCCGAGGCGAGGCTGTCTGCTTGCTCTGCGGCTGCTCCCGTGATCGCTTCCTTCCAGGCGGTGATGGTGGTGATGGTGGCGGTGGTGGCGGTGGCGGTGATGGTGGCGGTGGCGGTGGTGGCGGTGGCGGTGGGTGATTGGGGCAGTGAAGGACAAGAACTCAACTAATCTGGGACCTTCTCCCCCACTCCTTCTGTGCTCCCTGCTTCTCCTCTCCCCTCTGCTTTCCCGCTTACCTGCCCATGACGCTGTTGCCGTCTCTCTCCTGCGTTTCCTTTCTTCGTTTCTCTCCCCCCACCTTGGGTGACGCACTGAAGATGAGTGGTTCTCCAGAGGTGAGTGGAGTCTTCTGAGGCGCTAACTTGCATGTGTTGTTTTTTTAGCTTCCCTAGTTTCCTTGCCTAACCCTGCCCTGTGGATGCTGGAGGAAGTCAGTCTTGAGGCCAGCCGTTGAAACAAGCTGAGCTCTCCTGAGCTTCCGGCTCACGGCATGCCATCTCTGGGCAGCAGTTCCGGTGACCCTCGTGCAGGACATCAGCAACAGCAGTGGCTGCTCTTGTCCTCCTCTTGCTCCCTGCTTTCTGGCTTGTTTCTGCACAGCCCTGCTGGGGCAAGCTGAGGGTCCTGATTTTTTTTTCTCCCCCCCGCACCCTTTGGATAGATCTCTGACAAAGATTTTGACTAAAGAATAAAAAAATGCACCACACGAACTCTTTCTCTTAACCGTCTTATTCCTCCCCCCTCTTTTTCATTTCCAAAGGGAAAAAACCCACAGAAGATCCAGCAAATGATACGGTGGATTTCCCAAAAAGAACTAGTCCTGCTCGAGGTAAATTGTCTTTTTTCCCCTCAGTCTTTAGGGGTTTTGTAGACATAGTATTTGGGGGCCTTACAGTTGACGTGATGGTGGAAGTATTAGGCGCCTCCATAGTATTATCACAATAACTAGGAAGGACTGTTGTCATGGCAACTGTCCAGGTTACTTGAGGACATAAGACGGGTCGCTTAGATTCCCTAAGTAGTCGCTGTGTTCTTGGGCCTTAAGCCTTACCTGTTTAAAGAAGTCTTGCTGTATCACCATTTGTATGTTTGTTTTCATCAGTACAGTGAGTTCAACATTCACAGCTCTCTGTGAATCTAACAGTGTTAGATAGTGTTGGCCCTCTTACTCAGTAGTAGCAATGGTGGGAAGAATGACTCCAGTAAATCAGCAACAGTTTATCTGCGATGCGGTCTTTAACTGGGTGCTAACAGGGAGCAGGTGTTAGTGTCGAGGGACACTGTGGTTAGCTGAGGGGAGAGGAGTTGCATCTGAGGAGCTGGTATGCTCTCACCATGAATTAATTACTCCTGAGAAGGCATGGGATCAAGGCTCTGACTTTGTGGGTGACAGTATAGGGAGCGTAATGTCCATCAGCCCCCCTCACCAGTCAGCACCTGGTGTTTGGGTACCAGTTAGCACCTCTATCTTCTTGTCCTCTCTTGTGTAGGCTACGAGCTTCTGTTTCAGCCAGAGGTGGTTCGGATATACATCTCACTCCTCAAGGAAAGCAAGACCCCTGCGATCCTAGAAGCCTCAGCTGGAGCTATCCAGAACCTGTGTGCTGGACGCTGGACAGTAAGTATCTTTTGGAGAATGGATTTGGAGGTGGGAGAACTCAGCCGACTGGCTTGCTGTCATCTGTAATTTCCTCTCCTGTCCCCATGCCACTTGTAGTATGGGCGATACATCCGCTCCGCCTTGCGTCAAGAGAAGGCGCTCTCTGCCATAGCTGACCTCCTGACCAGCGACCATGAGCGGGTAGTGAAAGCTGCATCTGGGGCCCTGAGGAACCTGGCTGTGGATGCCCGCAACAAGGAGCTCATAGGTAAGGGTGGGTGCGGCCCCGCCTGGAGGCTACGCGCAGCCTGTCATGACTGAGGAGAAGAATCCCAGCCTTTCACGGTCTGTGACTGAGGGTTGGTGCTTGAGAAGGTTCTTTCCAAGAACCTTTCTTTCCAAGGAAAGCATCGCCTTGGATGGCTTTTTGAAAGTTAGAAGTGGTGATGCTTCAAAGATGTAGTTAATAAGCTATTATTATTATTCATTTTGTTACTAGGCATTGCTAAGACTTTCTCATTTAATCCTCACTGCTTTACAAAGGTTCTTTTTTTTTTAAAGATGTATTTATTTATGCATACAGAGCTGGGGTACAGGCCAGAAGTGCAGGGGCGGTGAGAGGCTTCACCAGAGACAGAGTGGGGAGCAGAACAGGCCGACTGACGAAGTACACTGCTGAGTGGACGGGTCAGGAGAGGTCTGCCGCGCCATGTGGTCACCTCCAGGGCAGGGAATCAAACTCGCATTGAAGCAGCGGCCCCAGCTTGCAGTGCTGCGTCCTAACCATTGCGCCACCAGGGAGGGCCCTCATTTCTTTTTTATAGGATAAAGAGACTGAGGCTCAGGGAAGTTAAGTGGTTTGTTTAGAGTCAACCTAATAAATAAGTAAATAGTAGAGCCCAGTATTTTTTTTTTTTAAATTCCTGAATATTCTGTTGAACTATTGTAATAGCCAATAAAGTCTTTCAGTAGAATATCTGAAGTGACTTTCCTGTTTGATATGAAGAGCTCACCTTGTTTCAGTGTGACTGATAAATTAAAGTAAAGGCATGAGGATGACAATAAGGAGAGGCCTGTTCAGGTTCTTTGCCCATTTGATGCAGTAAACCTACCGGAGAATGATGGTATGTGTGGACAGCACCTACCTGCTTCGCATGATCAAGGGAATTAAGTAAAGTGTTAGGCCCTCACCCCGATGCGGCTGCTCCTTACACGCTCCTTCTGCCTTACTGCCACAGGTAAACATGCTATCCCTAACTTGGTAAAGAATCTGCCAGGCAGCCAGCAGAGCCCTTCCCAGAATTTCTCTGAGGACACCGTGGTCTCTATTTTGAACACCATCAATGAGGTCATCGCTGATAACTTGGAGGCTGCCAAAAAGCTTCGAGAGACACAGGGCATTGAGAAGCTGGTGCTAATCAACAAATCAGGGTGAGCAGAACACCTCAGAGTACAGGTGGAAGCGCTTGCACTCGAGAGGACAGTGGTTCTAGGAAGGCGCTTTCCCCTTCTGCTTCCTGACAGGATTTCCCTTTACTTACGTGTGAGGCGTCAGTGGGTCTTGCTGTTTTCTCTTTATTATTTTCTGTCTTGAATATTGACTCATAAATTGATAACAGACTTCCATCAAGCAGCTTTTTGTGGTCACTGTTTGGGAAAGACCCAAATAGTGAATATTTGATTGTGTCTACTTTGGCATTTACACTCCTAGTGGTACATTATATTAGCGAATTTAGGTTCTCAGCTGCTTCTTTGGTTTTGTGTCAAAATACCATATGATGTTTGGTTATCTTCTCAAGGAACCGTTCCGAAAAAGAAGTTCGAGCAGCAGCACTTGTATTACAGACAATCTGGGGCTATAAGGAACTGCGGAAGCCACTGGAAAAGGAGGGATGGAAGAAGTCAGACTTTCAGGTAGCTTGGCCCTGGGCCGAGACTTCTGCTGTCTCCCTCACCCCCACCCCCGGGTCTGTGTCTGTCTTTGGTTTCCTTTATTTCATGTCACAGTGAGCCTGGGTTGGACCCCATTCTGTCCATAAGGAAAGGATTTGTTTCCTCCCTGCTGCAGTGGAGTGGTGACAGCAGCTCTGGCTGCCAGACCAGCTCTGGGACAGGCCGTGGCAGTGCGGGGCGGACCTTTCTGTCTTTTCCACAGATCTGCCAGAACCTGTAAAGGAGTTTGCCCTTTCCTAAATAAAGGCTGCTGCTCCTTCTGATAGTGCAGGTGTTGCTACCTTTGTGATCTCCTGCTCAGAGAAGCAAGTAGAAGCCTTAGCATCCCAGTGGTTTCCCTCTCTAGGTCTTTTTTTTTTTTTTTTAAAGATTTATTTATTTGTTCATACAGAACTGGGGTACAGGCCAGAGGCTCAGGGGCAGTGAGGGGCTTCACCAGAGACAGAGTGGGGAGCAGAACAGGCAGATCGACGAAGTACACTGCTGAGGGGAGCAGCAGGACGGTCAGGAGAGGTCTGCCGCGCCATGGGGTCACCTCCTGGGCAGGTGGGAATCGAACTCATGCGGAAGCGGCTTTAGATTCTCAGTGCTGCGCTTTAACTCACTGCGCCACCAGGGAGGGCCTCTCTAGGTCTTTTTTTTTTTTTTTAAAGATTTATTTTTTTATTCATACAGAATTGGGGTACAGGCCAGAGATGTGGAGGGTGATAGGATTCACCAGAGACAGAGTGGGGAGCAGAACAGGCAGATCGGCGAAGTACACTGCTGAGGGGAGCAGCGGGCGGGTCAGGAGAGGTCTGCCGCGCCATGTGGTCACCTCCAGGGCAGGCGGGAATCGAACTCATGCGGAAGTGGCTTTAGATTCTCGATGCTGTGCTTTAACCCGCTGCGCCACCAGGGAGGGCCTCTAGGTCTTTTTTTAACCCTCACAAACTACCTTTTGATTCTTGGGACTAGGGGCTTAAAGGTTTGTGCCCATTAGGGATGAGGCCCAGGTGCGCGCAGTACCCTGACATCTTACTTCATGTCTGTCTCCAGGTGAATCTAAACAATGCCTCTCGAAGCCAGAGCGGTCACTCGTATGATGATAGCACTCTGCCTCTCATTGACCGGAACCAGAAATTAGGTACCGTATCCAGGGCAGGCCTCTCTGCATTTCCATCTCTCTGTTCTTCAGTGGGCTGCCTGTCTAAGAAGCAGAATATAGGTTTGCTTTTGACGAGCCAGCCTTTTGGTAGAGGGGAATAATACGTTACCAACACAGAAGTTGGTACGCCTTAGCAAAAGGAAGTAAGACAGCCAATTAGCCTGCAAACTTCTATTTTACAAAGTTCAATTTAGCAAGCCCCCTCTTTTTGCTTTTGGACTTAAAAATGACTGGAAATATAAACTCTAGTGTCTATTTTCTTCATTTTGTAATGTAATTGACATAATGTATAAATTTAAGATATACAACATAAAGATTTGATATATGTATATATTAATTAAGAAATGATTGTTTTTTCCTTTTAAATTTCTACATAATACCAGGTAATGTTTATATAGTGTTGAAAAGTTAGTAAATATAGACAACCAGTTAAATAACAGCATCTTTTAGGTATTTTTGTTATTTAAACATACATTTTCCCCTCAAAAATGAATTATGTATTTTTGTGTGTGAACTGATTTCTTTCTCACTGACCACTGTATTGTTATTAATGACTCACGGCTTTTGCCTTGATTAGTGTTCCGAACTGTGGTCTGAGGGTGCCTTCTGTTGACCTTTGGGCCAGTGGTCAGCTGCACAGTCCACACAGCTGGTTGCTGTAGAAGCCGAGCGTGAATCAGGGCCGGTCACCAGCGCCGGACTGCCGCGGACTCACTGGGGCAGCCAGTGTCACTAACATACTTGACAGAGCCTTAAAATTGGTTTTAGTCTTTGCTCCTGGAGTACACATCTTTCCAACAGCCCGTGCTGGTGAGATAGGAAGTGCCCACAAAGCAGTCTGAGCAGACCGAGCTGACTGAGCATGACTCTAGGGAAAAAGCGCTTGCTTGGGTCACTAGTCAAACTCGCCCCCATTTCTAGACTGGAGCACTGCTCTTACTTAGGGAGAATAGACAAACTGCAGTTGTTCAGACTTAGGTGTCTGGCAGACATTTTCTTTAAATTGAATTCATTGATGATACTTGTGCTGTTTAAATTTGCAGGTGAAATTTGTATTTTTAGAAAACTTTCTGTGTTACTGTGGGCCTGGTAACCTTCCGGTACTTAAAAATGGCTTTTAAATGAAATCAGTGGTGATATTAATGAGTGTGATATTTTGACATTCCATAATGAAATGTACTGGCATTTAGAAGATCTGCCTAGCTCCACGAAGCCAGTATTTTATAAGTGATAGTGAATGCATGATGTTTCAAAATCATGCCAGCGAGGGTAATTGATCCATTCAAGAGGAGGCAGACAAATGCTAATTTAGAGAGTGAAAGTCCACATTGAGACTAACCTTGGAGACTCAGCTTGTTGAGCATTCGAATACTGTCAAAGAATATCCACAATTGTTTGAAAGGACTATTAAAATTCTCTTGGCCTTCTCAGCTTATCTGTTTAAGACGGAATTTTCTTCATTATACGGTCATCAAGATAACATCACAGCCAGCTAGCTTCTTCTGAAAGCCAGGTTCTAAAGAGCTGTGCAAAAAATGAAAGTAATTATTGTGATTAAAACTGTTATTTCTGTTAACATGTAGTAAGTTTATTGTTAGTTTTAAGTGAAACAAATATTTGCAGTTTTTTAATACTGTAAATATTGATACATATAACATCAGTGTAAGTTCTCTGGGTGCTCATACACCAAATGCTTTGAAAACTGCTGGCCTGGAATGAATGGTTATACAAGGAGTGTAGGAAAGGCCTTTCTCCAGTCCTGGGAGGCTCTCCAGCTAGTGCCTGACATCTAGAAGTCCTCAGTAAACAGTTGATGGGAGTGTGGAGGCCAGAACTGAGAGCAATTTTATGATGAGCATAGACTCTGAAGAGATGGTTTTTGACTTAAACAACTTCTGACTTCATATAGATAAGAAACCTGATCGGGAAGAAATTCAGATGAGCAATATGGGATCAAACACAAAGTCCTTAGGTAGGTGATCAGTTCCTCCTTAAAGGTATGGTGTACTGTTTCACTGGGATGCGGAGAGCTGTCTGGTGGGAGCTGAGCTTTGCCGTCAGCTTTTTCTACTGCAACCTGGAAAAGCCTTGACTGACATGTCCATTTGGAAGGATCTGAGGGAGTTTACTTGTATCCTGTAAAAGTAGATGTGGCCTACCTGCATTCACCCATATTCCCACCTGTTCGAAGCTCTAAACATATTTATTTGTTTGCCTGTCTCCGCATACCTCCCTCTTCACTGGAGAGAGGAGTTTATGCCCCTAAGCCGCTCCTCAGCGGCCTTCGCAGTCGGTCCAGCACACCTGGTCTATCCCGCCGGCATCTCTCTTCACACTATATGCCTATTTGATTTTGCGTCTGCTGAAGTGCTCTTCTCCTTTGCTTTTCTAAATTCTCTTTACCCCCAAAGCTTAATTGAAGGCCTGTCTCCTTTTGTTGGACTTTTTCCAAACTGTTAAAAGGATACTGCACTCTCTCCTCTTAATTCCAGCACCCTTCAAAGACAGGGCTCTAGTTTTTTAAACAGACCGTGCTCTGGGTGTTTCATGTTGGCTGTCTTCCCCATCAGAGTCCTGAGTCGGGGCCACCAGATCTTCTGCCTTTCTGGAGCAGCTGGCAAAGCTCAGTTCGCATCAGGGAGCCTAGTTCACGCTCCCCTGTTAACTGTGTCTCGTTCACCAGAGGGGAACATCATGTTGCTGTGTGCTTTATTTTTGATTAGATAACAACTATTCCACCCTGAATGAGCGAGGGGACCACAACAGAACACTGGATCGAACCGGGGATCTGGGCGATATGGAGCCCTTGAAGGGGACCCCCCTGATGGTAAATTCTCTCTGCTGTCCTTGTAAAGCGAGTTCTGTTCTGAAGCCCTCGTGTTTTGTGAAATAGGGAACAAAATACCTAGTCAAAGACGCTTCCCTTTTCTGGTCGGGGCTTTCCAGGAGAGTAGTTTTCACCTGTGTTGCAATTTCTTGGACCATTTTTTCTGTGGTGGTCTGGATTGGGGGTGGGGGTGGGGTGGGTACACGTGCTGCCGATCTGACTGACTAACCAGTCTGTCCTCATGTTGCTCTCTTCTCGCATGCCTTACCCTCTTTTTACTATGTCCCTGTTTTGTTTGAACTTACGAGAACTTTGGGATTTTCCCTGGATCTGGCACACACCCGCGAGGTTCATTTCCTTACTCTCATACTAACAAGTTGCATGTGTTCACAGCAGGACGAGGGGCAGGAATCTCTGGAGGAAGAGTCTGATGTGTTGGTTTTGGATGATGAGGGGGACCAAGTGTCTTTACCCCCCATGGTATGTCCTCTCATCCTTGAGGAAGGAGGCCCCCATGTGCCAGCCATTTGCCAATCATGCTGATCTGATCGGGCCAGGCACCAGTCTCAGCCACCCGGGGCTTGTGGGGCTGGCTGCTTCTGTGATTTTTAACCTCTCGCAAAGGCTGGGGTGTGCAGCTGGTGATCTGATTCTCCGTTATCTGCTGCTTCCTTCAGCCGTCTTTAGTTGTTCTTGTCTCCAACGTTTATTAACATCTCTTTTTTCTTTTCTTTCCCCAACAGCAGAAGATTTAACACCACTGTCTCCGCTCCGTTTGGGCTTATAATATATATACTTTTATTTTTGGTGGTGAAATGGACTGATGATTTTTCCCTTTCTTCGCTGGACTATTGTGCCAACTGCCAGGCTGCCTCCTGCCCTTTGTAGCCCTGAGCGGCTGCCTTCTTCCCATCAACTCCTCACTTCTTCCAGTGAAGTTTAATTGTCCCCTCCCCTGCCCCCAGAGCCCTCCAGTTGCTCCCAAGAAGCCTGACTCAGTTATACGCATATCTTGAGAATCTGCTGCAGATTAGTTCTTTTGCCAGCTCTCCCTGAAACTCTTGGCCTTGTGCGGAGGGAGGGAGCAAGCGTGTGGGAGTCCTCACAGGAAGCTGGAGGAAGAATTGGAAGTTACGTGCTGGAAATGCAGTGTCCAGCAATCTGATAAACTGATGTTTCATAATCAAGATTTTTTTTTTTGGTGGGGAAGGGACTTTTCATTTTTTTTGGAGAATGGGGGCATGAGCTCTTCCCTTATTCCAAATGACTATTTCTGAAGCAAAGAAGCTGGCGACATTGGCACGTTCCCCCCGGCAAGGGCCTGTCACTGAAGGGCCAGAACTGAGGGCCTCACCCTCCTCGGCTCCAGGGCAGGGCTCATCTGGGAACTGCAGACTCCATCTCTCCTCCAGGCCTCATGCCAGCCCTGCGCTGCCACCACGCCCTTTCCTGAGGCTGTCCTTAACCTCCTGCCCTCCCGTGATACTGTCTGCTGACCTGGCCTGGCCATTGCAAGATGCTGTAGAAAGGAGAATGTGTCAAGGAAGACTTCTTGGGTGAGAAGGAGCAGAAAGATGTCTTCTAGAGAAAAGAACAGCTAGGAGGAGCTGGTAGGAATGCACAGTTAGTCTGAAACTGGCTGGAAGCTTCAAAGCTGACCCTTCCTGTTTCTCCTCTGACCCTGAAGCCCCGTGGCCCTGCCTCCCCCCTGGGTTAGCTGGCTGACAAAGGACTCCGTGTATATACCCCGCCCTCCCCTGAAAGGCGGAGATTGCCTCTGGCTTTGCCTCCTCTTTGTGCCTTTGGCCTGGGTGCGTCTCCTCTCCCTTCCATGTGCCTTTCTTTGCCTCTGCAGTCTCATTTCTCATGATTTTGCGAATTGTATTTTGTTGCTTTCTTACCCACTACTGGCCCTAAGGTAGCAGAAAGAAAGGAGAGGTGACCTTGAGAACCTCCATACTCCTCTGGGGATTGGTATAGTCTCAGCCGTATGTAGTAACTTTTGCACCACAGTATCTGGTTGGGATTTTGCAAAAAATTCTGTTCTGATGAACCTGAAAAAGAGGGTGGTGGGAGGAGTGGTGAGTGGGGCAGCTCTCGTTCCTTGGTTGCCTCGAGTTGACCAGCGTCCTCGAAGGTTTGTGGGGAAGCCGTGTGGTCCCTGCCCACTGGCCATCCTCCTTTAATGTAGTGCGTATTCTTAGCATGTTGGGCTGAAGGACTCAGCTGCTGTGCTGGTTGATTTTTTTTTTTTTTTAAAGACCTATTTCCTTAGTTGCCTTTGACTCCTGCCCTAATCTAAAAGCTCCGCTCAGTGCAACTGGAAGTCCTTATCCTTCTCTCGCCCTCCCCGTGTGTGTTGAGGCTATGGGGTAGGAGAACAGTGCACAGCCCACCTCTCCCTTCCCACGGCCCATGCGTCCCAGCCCTTCCCGGCCACCCCCACCCCCCCTCCTTTTCTGGCCAAAAGGAGCCCTCTGCTCTGGGACCTGAGTGCGTGCTGCTCAGGGACGCGGCCCTCCCAGACTGACCCACTCGGTTTCTCTTGTCCTCTTCTGCTCTTTTCCTGGTGCTCTTTTTCTCGGTGGGATGTGGGTAATAGAACAGCCATGGGCTTTGGGGGACAGTTAACTGTTTATTTTTTGTTTGTTTATAAAACACTAAACATTCAATTCCAGAGAACCAAAAATCCCACCTTCCCACTGTACACTACTAAGGGGCATGTCTCTGCCTCAGACCTTTTCTGTTTTTCTTTCTCTCTTGTTAATGCTTTTAAAAAAATGAGTTTTTTATATAAATAAAGTTTTTAAAGTGTGTATGTGGGGGGTCTGTGTCATTTCTTCACTTCAAGCTGTATCTCTTGTCATCTTGGTTGCTTACTTATGGATCAGTGTCCTTCTTCTTTCCAGAGCAACCAGAAGGTGGTTATACCAGAACAGATTATTTCGAGCTCAATCCCAACTCTTACAGGCAATGTTCTTTGTGATTATATATGGAACATTTTTTCCCCTGAAGACTCTTAAAAAATTAAATGTGGCTAAGCAGACCACAGGAAGCGGGCTGCTAGCTTAGAGATAGGAAGTATGAGGACTTAATGACTTCCGTAGTCACTGGGGTTCTCTTGCGACATTTGACAAAGCTAATGTCTGCTAACGCACATTGCAGTGCATGGCCCGTGGCCTCCATGGGTAGTGACTAGAAGCCACCAGCGCCTACTGCCATCCTAATAGATGTGGGAATATAGGCTTAAGGCTCCCATATACAGGCACTGAACACTGGGCCCTAACAGTTCCCTGGGCTGTGTGCAGCCTGTCCGTAGGAAGACAAGGCCCACAGCTTCCTGTGTGCCCTGCCAACTGATAACTGCGTGGGTGGGTGGCAGATACTTGTGGGATTACCAGTGGTCATCTTCACCGCAGAGGCCAAGGGTCAAGACCTTTGGAATGAGATTGATTTTTTTCTGCTGCCCAAATTTCCTGTTAAACAATGAAAAAACTGAAGAGTAAATAAAATGCTTTCTGTATGCCAAGTCTTTTAGATTAAAATCATATAGCTGCTTCTGATGATGGTAACATCTGACCAATTTTGTTGAAATAGGTCTTGGTATGAAAACTCAGGCTGGTGAGACTGGAAATCCAAACTCCAGCTGATGACATTTGAAGCTTGATTTGTGCATCCTGGTTGTAGCTTTAGAAGGATGCAGCACTGAGCCAAAATGTGACGAGAGTGTGTCTTGCAGATGTTCGGCAGCTGCGCTGGACAGGGATCTTATCTGGCCATCACAGAGGAGTAGCCTCTGCTTTTGTGCTGGTTCCTGGCATCCACTGGCACTGAGCTTGCCACAGGCCTTGCTCTCCCCTCTGGATTGGCGCCTTCGTTTCATCAGGTAGATACACACACACAGAGCATCGAATCCGAGAGGCTTTGTGGAGGTCTGGCTCGGATGGGGGAAGGAAACAGGTGGGCCCTTTCTGCAGAGTTTGCGATCTGCGAGAATCCTAAATAGCTACGACTGGGATCTTTAAAAATGTTTCTCTGCCCCTGCCCAGAATGCGTCATGTCCAGCCACGATCTGGGAAAGTCCTCTTAAGTCCTCTACACACTGATGCTGAAGCCTCTTGGTATCTCTTCGACTCTCTTTAGGGACCCTGCACATTTAGTCAAGCTTTGCCCAGGCGCTTCCTGATGCTTGGGTGTCTGGTTTTTTCTGCAAGTGGCTACTGGTGACGCTTAGTCCCTCTCCTGCCTTCTAGTGAGCTTGTCTGCGCAAGAGCTGTGATGAGTCTGGCCCAGAAGTTTCCTGCAGCTCCCAGCAGTGACCTCGCTTGGCCACTTCCCTTTCTTGCTGTTCAAATGTACTTTGTCACAAACTGGAAATACCGCATATGTCACTGTTTCTCATTTGTCTGTTTTTATCTGGTACATGGGATAGTAAGGTTTATTCTATTTTCATATAAATAGAGGCCACCTTGACCTAGCCTTATAGAGCCGAACAGTTACCCAGAAAGGTGGTTATAAAAATGCAGACTCTTAGTTCTAACTCCAAAAGTTGATTCAGTGCGTGGAACTCAGGAATCTGCAGTCTTGACAACTCACTGAGGTGTTTCTGATACTTGGTTAATCATGATACACCCATTTAGTGATTTCCAGTCTCACCTGGAACCCAGGGGGACTGCCTGCTCCGTTGGCAGTGGTGCTAGTGTCTGAAGGGTGTGGATATAACCCTGCAAGGGGAATTCATGGAGGAACACTTACCTGAAAGGAGTAGTTGCATACTGTAGAATTTGAGAGGACAGTAGTAGGTGGGCATGTAGGACGTGGTCCCTGAAGAAATTTCTTACCTTGCAAATCCTGTAGTGGGAAATGCCCAGGCTGCAGAGGGCCTGGCCAACCCTCCCTTCTTGTCATGGAAGATAGAGAGAATGCCCTGGAGTTGTTGACTCTGCCTAGAGTCACCTCTGACACGGCCTGGGAGTGAGTGACCCTGCTGGCCAAAGCCAAGGAGGTGTTCCTGAACTTTTAAACTACTTCGAGACAACCTACCTCAAGAAAGCACAAGAAAAGTAAAATTGTAGAGACCTAGTATTTGTTACCTTATGACCTCTTAATTTTCTGTTGCCTGTTTCCTTTGCTTAAAGCATTGATTCTTCAGCCGACCCTTCCAGAATTGAGGGGCAGACATGAGAGGAAAGAAAACTGGAGGAAATGAGGTAGGGAAATAATAGAAAACAACTATTTTGATCTGTCCAGTCTAGCGTACACTGACTTATATTACCCTCTTACATAGTAAGAGAATTAGCAGGGCCAGCACTCCACAAACGGATGTCAGGGACTTCACTCCGGTTGGCATAGTTGTCGGACCTGTAGGTGTTATTCAACGCGCACAACTAGGCTTTCACTTTTTTTTCACCGGAGGAAAATGTACTGTGCTTTTCTCCACGTGTCTCATTGTTGGAAAGGTCTTTCTGTTGCTGTAACAGATACAGGTTTCACGGACTCCGCCCCCACTTGATGCTGGAACTCCAAATCCCATCAGTACCAAGAAGAAGCACGCAGGGACGTGAGGGCGGAGCTGAGCAGCCAGGTTGGGATAAAACCGGACACGTGGGCTCTGGGGGTCTCTTGGCCTGGTGGTTCGCAGCTGATCGTTTTGGTGCTCAATCGGTTTTCAGCGTGCCGGTGGAGTCCACGTCAGCAGGACTGGTAGGACATCCTAGTTAACCTTTGTTTCTCTCCCTCTTTCCCTGGGTTATCCCTTTACCTTTCTCCTTATAAATAAATCCATTATTTAACCTTTTGAAGTGTGTCCATAATACGATTGAATCGTAAGCGCACGGGTGAAGACCCACAGACAGGCAACCCAATTCACATTGGGGTGCCCTGTAACATTGCTACTGACTATCCAGAGAGGATTGCTGTTGAGCTGTTTCCCCTAGATTATGTTCTAGTGAATTGTTTGGAATGCCATTGGTGCTCATGGGAAGGAAAAAGAAATAGGGGCTATCCCTGGTGACGTGCCAGGTGCTCACTCTCCCTGTTCTTCACCACAGTCCTTTCTTCCTCCATCTTCAAAGCTTCGTTAGCATTGGTGTTTGCAAACTCTGACCTCCCGCCTTTCTGCAACCTATTTGTTGTGGGAAGAAGGGATGGGATTGTGCATTGTATATAGTTGAAACTGATTCAAGCTCCTCCTGCTTTTGGTATTGTGGTGGGTTGGGTGCTCTTTAAAAAGGCTTTTCAGCGGAAACAAGATAACAAGGTAAAAAGGATTTAAAAAAACCCCACATTTCTGAACAGGCACATAAGAAAACCACACATCTTCAAAATGAAATCTAAACTGGAATCCTAAAGGTAGCTTTACTTAGCTTTTGCCAAACTCAACAAACCCTGGACATCTATTTACTGACTACACAGCATGTGGAAATGAGGCCTGAGGAGCCCGGCAGGCGACTCCGGGGAAGCCAGGACACTCTGTGGTTGGGGACAAGAGATGGCTGTGAACGAGGCAGCGGGCTTTGTCTCTGCCTGGGAATTCATAACCACAAGGTGGCCTTTGGTGGGTTTTCAGTCCCAGTTGATACTACCTGGCGGCCCTAAAAATCTGGGGAGTTTAAAGTGACCTGGTGTAGACACGTCTCCAACTGTTTTTCAGAAGCAAATGCGATTCTCTGAGGCTTCAAGACAGTTCCCACAAAAGTTCAGAAAGCCTAAGATGTGGCCACGCTACCACTGGTGGGTACCACAGACCCACAGAAGCCGGCCCGTGAATGCTTCAGATGTTGACACGGTCACACAGATGACTGAAATAGCTTTTTGATTAGTGAGCCGATGAGGCAAGCTTGAAAAGAAGAGATGATAAAATCCAATCCAGTACATTAAAAAAAGTCTTTGAATTAGAAATGAGAAATACAAATCTGAAATAACTTGATGGATTAAATAGATTATTCAAATTGAAGATGAGCTAGTAAATTGGAAGAGCGCTCTCAGGAAATTATCCAGGAGGCCATCCAAAGAAGGAGCAGAGACAATGGAAAATAGTTGAGCTCCTTGACAACAGGAGATAGCATGAGCTCTAATGTGTGTTATCTGGAGCTCAGAGAGATAGCAGAAAGAGAGGCAATCTCCAGGGGAATGCATGGGACATTTTTCAGATTTGCAGAGATCTAAGCCTCATAGTTAGGACTCTAAGAACATACTAAGCAAGATAAAAAGCTACTCTTCTCTGAAAACTTCAAGGTGAAATGCAAGAACCAAAGCTCTCCGCCGGCTTGAGGGCGTACAGGCGGCCCACAGAGCACAGGTCCACGGGGTGACTCCGATGGCCCCGGGGTGACACCGATGGCCCCGGAGCTGGGCCCCAACCCTTCTGTTACCAACGTAAGACTGTGGAGGAAATTGACTGGAACTTTTTTTGTTAGTGAAAGCTAATTAAAAAAATGCTTTCAGGCAAAAAACAAGCGTTTGCCACTCAGGAAAGGTAATTCTGCTGGGTAACCTTGAGGCAGAAGGAAAATGATGGGAAGATCCATGCAAGAAGGAGCACTCAGCCCTGGTGTTGGTAAATCATATTGGTAAAAGTAAGTAGTCGTTGACTTCAGCAGTGTGTAACTGGGCGGGGATCAGGCCGAGGATGAAAATACCTGACAAAGGCATTTAAGCTGGAGTGGTTAGAACTGTCATTTTCATGTCCTTTTCAGGAGAAAGGAAAGCTATTTATTGATTAACTTAAGACTTTGTGAAACTTGAGTATCCATAGAACTGGGCTAGCCAGTGGAGTCCACAGAGCACATAACTCGGAGGAGAGAGGAAAGCAGGCCGGAGGAGGGGTGGAGTCCTCCCCGCGTCGCTGCATCTGTCACAGCCCGGGACACAGTATGGGAGGTAGGTGCGTGCAGAGAAAACGAGTCAGGAGGGCAGGGAGAACGGGTCTCAGACAATCCCGGTGAAAGCAAAGTTAACAATTTAAAAGGTATTTGCTGCTTCATCCTGAGTGGGTGACCCTGACTTAAAAGGTCAGGACGGAATATTTTCCTGTCTTGCTGGCTAAACGGTGGCTCCTTGAGTACAGTCTTACTCCGCTGGGCTCTCCAAGTCCTAGTAGGACTTGACCCCACTTGGAGCCGCCTAAGGCTGGCAGCAGCCGTTTGACAGGAGGGAGACCTTTTTAAGGAACTACTGGCTTTAGAAGTCAAGGGAGCAGTGAGCTGTCTTTAGCTGTCTCAGCCTCAGTTCTGAGGCTCTAGGAGAGACTTTCTCAGGGACATTGATTCAGATTTTTGGATTGTGATGATGCATTTGCAGTAGACATTTCTTGGAGTCCACCTAAACCTTGTGCCTCTGATCTGAAGGCATAGATTTTGTTTTTGTTTCAAAGATGTATTTATTCATGCATACAAGAATTGAGGGATAGGTGGTGAAAGGGCCCACCAGAGACAGAGTGGGGAGCAGAACAGGCAGATGGACTGAAATCCACTGCTGAGGGGAGCAGTGGGGAGACAGGAGAGGTCTGCTGTGCCGTGTTGGTAGCTCCCTGGCTGGGGACCAAACTCTGGCTCTATGACTTGATAGCGCTGAGGCCCTAGGCAGATTTTTATTATGGACGGAGATGTGCTGGGTAATGTCTTCAAGTGCCTACAGCTTTGTTACTTCTTTTCTGTTGGCAGGGGGTTAGTGCCGCTGAAATCCCGCTCAGGTTTCCAAAATGATACAGAGCTCAGCAGTAAACGTAGGCTCTTGAAGCAGACCACGTGAAGCCCTCTTCCTCAGCTGTGACGCCTTCTGCACATTTCTTACACTTTCAGTACCTTTTGTCTTACGTAAGCTGGGAATAATGATAACAATACCTACAGGTAGGGTCATGCAAAGATTAAACGAGGTGGTGATGAAGCTGCGTGTATGTCACAGTGGTACATAGTACAAATGTTAATCGTAGCATGATGTCACTTATCAGTTATTTCTCTTCCACATGTATGGATATATGATTTATGTTTATTTGTATCACTCGTCTGCTCAGTGTCTGTAGCTGACCGCTCAGGGATGATTTCAAGGGCAACCCAAAGTACCGAAAGCTGGCGTACCGAGCCCCGGATCAGGAAAGGTGGCACACTCAGTGGGTCCTTGGCGTCTTTGGTCCAGACGTGTTCTAGGTGCTTAAATGTCAGCACCTTTAGAACTGACCCTCCCAGGGGTTCATGTCAAGGGCTTACTTTGGGGAGGGATCTTACCTTTTCCTCTCCTGTCTCATTTGGCAGCCTCCTCTGCCTGCCACCTCCGGAGTGGTGTGAGGGCAGGGACAGGAACAGGGTAGGTGCCCAAGTCCTAGCATGTGAGAGGCTCAAACTGCTTTGAGAGGTGCAAACTGCTTCTGAGGGGATTCCTCAGGATATCCCTCAGGACATCCAGGCTCTGCTGATTCTCACCTCATCTGTGAGGCCCTGAGCTCTCCTCTCCACTTGGTAACTGACTGACTCTTGGTAAGTCCACTCTGACTCTCCTGGCGGAGGCCGGGATTCGCATTCCTCATCTCCAGTTGGCTACCTCACTGCCAGTTGCTTCGTAGCCTGCCGTCTACAAACTGTCACTTACTGAAACTCACTCTTCTAAAGTGAAGTCCAGACTCCATTTGAATTTCATTCACCCTGCAAATATTTCTTCAGGGATACTTTGACTGAGGCCAGAGGCCATTTCTGTCCTTCCTGGAGCTCCAGCCCCGGGGAGTGCCCTGATGGGTCTGGGAGGTAAGCTCTGTGCTAATGACACCGCTCAGCACTGGGCCAGGAGGGAGGACAAGGCTTGAGGCCAGATGACCTTTTTAGCTTGGCTGGAAAGGGAGGCTGGGTCCTACCAGGAGAGGGAGAGGTGAAGTCACTCTGATCAGAGGAAACAGGTGCAAAGGCCCCAGGTGTGGGAACCTGGCTCACTGGCTGTCCAGGCGGGTGATGGGAATTTCCTCTGTTAAGTGAAGGCGTGATTGAAACAGGACAAGGCCTAGTTGCAATCCTTAGTAAACAAACGTGCGCCTTGAGCATCAACGGGTGGCCACATTACAGAGATACCCTCACGCGAAGGTCAAGCACCTTTGTGAACACGTGCGCATCGAGCCATGGGTTCAGAGCTCTGGATCTAACTGCTATTTGTGGGAAACAGGACTGTGAACATGTTCTACCATGTCGTGAGGGCGAGATTAGCAGAATGGCAGGCTGGGGAAATTACAGAACAAGTTAATGAATTAATCGTAAGAGGGAAAAGGGAGACAGATTACAGAGAAAGACGTTAGTCTGTAAGACCAAAACCGGCGTTCAATGTCCCAGCCACCTGGATCCGGATGTAAAGCTAATATTTTATAACTGGATATTTGAATACTTTATTTCTGAAGGATTGTTTTCTAGATGCAACAGACATTCTGGGCCGTAATTTTTTTTTTTTTGTTAACTTGAACAATGGGATTGTTACAGGGTACCCCAATGTGAACTGGGGTGCCTGTCTGTGGGCCTTCACCTGCGCGCTTACGATTCAATCGTATTATGGACACACTCAAAAAGGTTCAATAATGGATTTATTTATAAGGAGAAAGGTAAAGAAATAACCCAGGGAAAGAGGGAGAGAAACACAGGTTAACTAGGATGTCCTGCCAGTTCTGCTGACTTGGACTCCACCGGCCGCTGAAAACCGACTGAGAGCCAAAACGATCCGCCGCGAACCACCAGGTCCCCCCAGAGCCCACATGTCCGGTTTTATCCCAACCTGGCTGCTCAGCTCCGCCCTCACGTCCCTGCGTGCTTCTTCTTGGTACTGATGGGATTTGGAGTTCCAGCATCTGGAGTGGGGGCGGAGCCCATGAAACCTGTACCTGTTATAGGATGAGATTTTGATGCATAAACAGGATGAGATTTTGATGCATAAACTTAGGAGGAAATGTGCTTGTAAGCTCAGGGCAAGAGTGGATGAGGGGAGCGAGACTGACTTGGAGCTGGTAGTCACGAAGCTAGTTATGTAATGGCAGGGTTGGTTAACCCCACTTGATGCTTACCTATATTTGGAATTCCCACTAAAAAAGCGTTTAAAGTGACAGAAGCAAGCCCTTCCCGGCAGGAGGCGCAGGGCATGCCCACAGCTGTGGGAAGGGGACAAGAGGCAGGGGCTGGGCCAGCAGGGCAGTTGGATTAGGGGCCCATTGCTGCGGGGCAGGCTGGCTGGGGAGAGTGGGGGGGCGCGCTGGGCCTCCCAGCCCCCTTAGTCCGTGCTCTGGCTCAGCTCTCTGGCTTCACCTCTAGACTCGCCTCCTTTGTAGTCACACGCTTGCCCTCTCCTAGCTGCCCGTATAGCCCCGCCTCCAGGCCCAGGAGTGCCCGCTTGCAATGCCCGCACCCTTGCCCAGGCGTCCACGACCTGGCACATGTGGCCCGCGCATCAACAGGATGGAGGCCACAGGTGATAGCCACGGGCTAGTGTCGTGAAAAGCCTGATTGGGTCACTTACCCTGAACCCCTGAGGCAAAGGGGCTTCAAGCCCCCCTGGAGTCAGGCGCTGGGTGCCTCATTGAGGCCGGGAGAGCCAGGCCACCCACATGTGTAAGAGGCTGCGTTGCCTCTAGCTTCCGTTGAGCTGAGCTTCTGGGTGATATTTTCATTTAGAACCAGGACTCGGGCTGTAAAGCTTTTCCCTGCCCACTGGGGAAAGTTAAATATTTTCAAGTTAGAGGTAGGGGAGTTGGTTGAGAGACTACTCTGCTCTCTTAAATAAATGAGAACTGTGTTTGGGCAGGAATTTAGCTAAGTCTAGACCAGGAGGTGAGGCTTTTGCCTTTTGCGACATTGTTTGTAATGTTTCCCAGCCCCAGGCCCAGGAAGAACCCTAAGGTGCTGCGGGACCATGAACACCCTCCAGCATGGTGCCCTGGGGGCCCAGCTCGCAGCCTGTTCTCCGCGGGGTGCCAGGAGAAACCAGGCCTCCAGGCTGCCTCTTCTGCGCCCGGTCCCATGGGCCATGCCCCACGTCCACAGCGGTTGAAGCTCAGACTGCACCATCAACTCAGCTGCCTGGGACAGGAGGCCCTTGCCCACCTCTTAGGGCTCTGGCTTCTTACAGTGCCTTGAACTGCAGGCTCACCCTAACCAACTTCCCCAGCACTGGGAGGAAACCTGCCGACCTTCCCTCCGGTTCAGGAGCCAAAGTCGCCCTGACCCTCTGCCTTTAAGCCACCAGACACACCCGCTGTGGCTGATAAAAGCAAGCTATTAACATTCCAGACCTGGGGGTGAGGGTTGTTTAGCCACTTCCCCCTCTGGCTCGCTCCTGGTCCCCTCCTGGTTCAGCCGGTTTCTGAAGTTTGGCGTTGTGAGCTGTCTTGCCCTAGCCCTTCTGACGAGGTGCCCAAGTGAGGTCTTCTTACTTCTAACATTTTCCGTGTTCATCACGACAGTTGTTAGCCTTCCTCAGTTGGGAAATTCCTTGGGAGTCTAGCAAACATTTCTTCCCAGAAAAATGTGCACACACAGTATTTTGCGTACGGTTTCAGAGCTGCACATTTTGTAATGCGCCAGGAAGCCTTGTGTTGCGGGTGGGATGGGTTGGGGGAGAAGGTTGCTGGATAAATGCAGCGTTCTTGGCAGGACGGATGGACGAGGGGGACTTCTGGCAGGAATGCCTGGGACCGGCCATCTGAACCTCTGAGACTGAGGAATTCTAGCGACTCTGCTTATCTTCACAGTCTATTTCATCTTCCCTCTCCAGCCACTTAACTGTGGCTACAGGGGTTCAAGCTCTGGAATCCTGGTCCTCATTCAAAGAAAACACGTCATTCTTCCAGGGCTGTAATGAAGCCTGGTCCTGGAGCAGTGCTGAGCCCGACAGTGGGCCCGGGTCTTTCCAGCCACAGTTGTGAATTTAGAGCCAGTGGCTTCCCAGAGAGCCCCACACCCCAGTCCTCAATTCTGCATTCCCCTCCCCCACACTCCCTCAGTCCTGGAGATGCCTGAGGTCAGAGGTCCTGGCTTAGCTGTAGGCCTCACCTCTGCCTCTGCTTCCTGAGGACCAAGGCAGAAGGTGGTTAGTGGGGCCCAGGGGTCCTGCAAACAGGCTGGCGGTGTTCCGCCTACAGGCTGGCCTCCCTGAATTCAGAAGCCATGACAGCATAGAGAAGGTCATGGTATAACATTCCTTCAGCTGCTTTTTACTGGCTATAAAAAAAATGTAATGATTGAAAATAATTTAGAAAGTACAGTTGTTGTTTTGAAAGCAGAGGATAGATACTCCATTGTAATGCTGGGTCGGCCCCCCAGAGGCAACCACTATTAATATTGTTATCTTTCTACCCAGTGTGTTTCTGGTTTCTTTCTTTTAAGTAAAAACATGATGAGTTTAATATAATAAAAACAGCAGTTTTTTGTTTCATTTAGCATTGCTTTAAAATATTTCATAGTTAGGGCCCTCCCTGGTGGTGCAGCATTAAAGCACAGCACTAAGAAGCTAAAGCCACTTCATCATGAGTTCGATCCGTGCCCCAGAGGTGACCCATGTGGCACAGCAGACCTCTCCTGGCCCCCCCGCTGCTCCCCTGCTCCCCTTTGTCAGTGGGCCTGTTCTGCTCCCCACTCTGTCTCTGGTGAAGCCTCTCACCGCCCCTGAACCTCTGGCCTGTACCCCAGTTCTGTATGCACAAATAAATATTAAAAAAAATTTCATTAATTTTTTCCCCACAGCTGCATGATATCTACCAAATAGACACGCCATCATTTATTTAACTTTGGCTGGGTAGTTGGTTACTTAGATGTCATCTTTATGTACAGTATTATAAATATGCTGTATTAACATCATTGTGCTAAGTCTTCATCATCTGGATTATTTCCTTAAGAGAGGAATTGCTGAGTCAAAGTTGAGGAACATGTGTAGGGCTCCTGATGGGCCCTGTAAACCGTTTTCCAGAAAGGTGGGTCGGTGGGGGTCTGCCTCCCCAGTCTCAGAGTTGACCCCAGAGCAGAGGCCGCAAAGGGTCTGCTCACAAGGCAGGGTGGGTAGCCACGGATGAGAGAGAATGAAAGGAAGGCGCCCCTCCGTCTTCTGGGGGGGCGAGGGGGCAACGTCTGTAAACACTAGCGGCACAGCTTGTCAGCCCTGCGCCACATCCTCTTGGGAGACTTCAGACCTGAGTAAAAGGACAGTTTTGGACTCCGAACCCCAACCTGGTTTGCCACTGGCGGTCAAGCCCGCGGGGGGAGGGGCGGTACTTGCCTCCTTCGCTCCGCCCCTGCTGCTGAAGTCACTATGGTAGACTTCCCTCTGGCCCTGTGGCCTGGACCTTTTCCTAAGCTGGTCCTGCCTTGGAACTGGAGTAAAATGCCCTCCTTGGGTGAGTAGAAGTCTTGTTGGCCACCCTAGACCCTCAGTTCTTGAGACCTCCCCAGCCTCATTCCTGATCCCCCCTGTCCCCACCTGCTCAAGTGTGACTTCAGTTTTCCATTCACATAGGTCCCTCCACTCAAGAATCTGGGCTTGTTCCCCAGAGACCGGACTGGGAGAGTCTCATGCCCGTAGAACCTCAGTTTTCTGTTTTAACTAGGAGCTCCTGAGGGAGAACATTCGGTCCGCCCTTTTTACCCATTGCACCCACGTAAATACGTGAACGTTCATCTGAAATTTCCTTGGCTTAGATGATCTCCGATGCAGGAGACACACTTGGGTACTAGCCTGTCCTAACCCATGCTCACAGTCGAATCTATGTACTCTCTGGGCCCTGGTTTCCTCATCTATAAAATGAGCTATTTGAGGGGCCTCCCTGGTGACACAAGCGGTTAAGTCGCAGCACTATAAGCTCTCCTCAGCCACTGCAGCACAAGTTTGATCCCCGGCCAGGGAGGTGACCCACATGGCACAGACCTCTCCTGCCTCCCTGCCGCTCCCCTCAGCAGTGTATTTCAGTGGATCTGCCTGTTCTGCTCCCCACTCTGTCTCTGGTGAATCCTTTTACACTCAGCACCTCTGGCTTGTACCCCAGTTCTTGTATGAATAAATAAATAAATCATAAAAAAAAAAACCAAAAATGAGCCGTTTGAGTATTGTAGGGTGGTTCTTGCAGCTCTGGTAGTCTTCAGGAAAGTGCAAATCAGAAGCACAGTGACACACCACTTCACATCCACAGGGTTTATACTAATGAAAGACAATTCCAGGTGGCCAGGATGAGAGGAAATGGAAATGGGAGTCTCCATACACTGCCCAACACTGGACACTTGGACCCTTATCTGTGTCCTCGTTCAGGCCCTTTATTTGATGATAAACTGATAAGCACAAGTATTTTCCTGTTTACTGGGAGCTGTTCTAGCAAATAATCAAATCTGGGGTGCTGTGGAGCCCTCTGATTTGCAGCCAAGTCAGAAATTGTGGGTAACGTGGCTGACATCCGAAGTGGGCAGCAGTCCCGTGAGACAGACTTTACCTGCAGGATCTGCTCTGACAGCAGCTGTGTCCGAATTGAACGTGGGACCCCCCAGATGGCGTCTCAGAGCTCTGTGGATGTGGGGGTGACCCCACACAGCCCGTGTCAGTGAGACAGAAGGAGACACAGGAACAGGAAAGTGTTCCTTTTTCATTCTTAGGTGGATTGTCTCAGTCAAGCTGTTACAGAAGAGATGGGTATCCTTATTCGGACTTGGAGATGTGCTATTAGAGGAGAAATGAATGAATTAAAAATCAGGAAATTAGGGATTTTTGACCCACTGGCCCTTTCATATATTATTGTCCACACCTATAGACTTCCTCCTGCACCGAGTTTGACTTTTCCATTTCAGCAGACAGGTAGCTGCTTTAAATGACCTCCTGGTACTGCTGCGTGACCTCCGATCGTTTCATCTCAGCAGTGTGGCTATCTAAATATGGTCATGTTTGTGTAATGACTCAAACATTTGGTTGCATATTTGCCCTCAGTTAAAAATGTGGAGTGGAAAGGGAAAAATAGAGTGCTGATGTTAATGATTTTACAGTTGAGACAAAGGCCGGTGTCATCTGCTATGCCAAAAACAGTAAATTTGATGCTTATTGAATTTAAGCAAGGCTAGCAACTGCATTCAATTATAAAGAAAAACAGCAACATGTAAAACACGTGTCCAAAAGGCTGCAAATCCATTTCCAGGTTTGTGACCAAAGGTGCAGTGTCGTGGGGGTGTGAACGCGTGGATCTTTCCAATTAGGTGAGGTCGAGCATGGCTTTGATACACTGATTTCTTTTCCTGATTATGATTTTCTTGCCCAGGGACCCTTCCCTACTCAAACTAGACTGCCGGTCGGACCTCTGGCCAGCGAAGAGGCTGCATGGTGCAGATGCCAAAGAAGTCAACTCCTGGCCTTTGGTTTAAATATGTTTTGGAAACTCAAGGCAGAGATAAAATTTTTGCGATAAAGGGCTTCTGAACTTCAAAAGCTCAAGCTGTCACTAACCCAACCCGGGGCATAAAGCCATAAAGCAGAACCTTCACCACAGGCACAAAAGGACATGTGAGCAGCTAGCCAGTGTCTCCTGTGCCTTTCTTCTTCTTCTCTAAGGCCACATAAAAATTCCCTAGGTTTGCAAGGTGAACAAAACCAGGACAGACATGAGTGGAGAGATGGTGAATCCCTAGGCAGAAAGCTGTGGACCAGCATCTAGAACGGCGGTACCCCTGAAGGTGGAGCAAGGCTGTGTGGCAGGTTCAGGCCAGGGAGATGGGCCCAGCGTCCCCCAACCCAGGGCAGCACAGGGCGTGCTCTCTGCATTGCTAGCAGGAGGCAGCATGCTTCCTTTGGAGACGTGGCACCATGTGTGAGACTTGGAATGTGTGCGAATCGGAGACCAAACAGGGACAAGGTTGGAGACCAAACAGCCTGGACAGACCAGGACAGGAGACCAGGCATTGTTCCTGCCTATCCCATCTTGGTCCTTGATGCCATTTAAGCTCTGAGAAAGAGTGTGCGGAAAGGTGCTGTGGAACAGGGCTGTTCCCTGTGTGAGGTTGCCCTCAATTGGGTGTGTGTTTGCCAGGCGGGCAGGAAAGGCTCTCAAAAGGAAACTGGAGGAGAAAGAAAGAAAGTCAGTCACACACTACGGGTGAGTGGGGGCTGCAGGTAAGGCCAGGGAAGTACTTCGTCTGGCCAGGCTGGGAATCAGCACTGGCTGACACTCCGCAAAGGGAAATCCACAGTCCGCCTGGCTGTGGACAGATTAGCTGGGTATGGAAGTTTTATCAAGGGAGAAAGGGCCTGGTGCTTAAATGCTCTCTTGACAAATCTTTCAAGAGCATTGAAAAGAGGCTTTCACAATTATACAATCTCCTACCCTATCTGTTGCCAAGTGACTTAGCGGATTTCTTTATGTGCGACGTTAAAATTCCATTTTCTCTTTACTGAGTAGGACTTCCTATAAGCCAGACACACCAGGATTTCTGAGTTGCAAAGTTCCACCAGAAAATTAGATGTCATTAGTAGTATTTCAGATACAACCTATTTTTAAGAATTTAAATATTTATGTATGTAGGATGTGACGTTCAGATATGAAATCAAATTAAGCATTATGTTTGAGGCCTTAGTCTCATTAGCTCTCAGAATTACATCCCCTGCCTTCCTTCCAAACAAGTAAAACTTGTGAGTATAAAGTTCAAATTTTAGGCATTCCATTTTCCAAAACTGTCCCCGGAGTATTTGCAGGAGAGCCAGACAATGGCTGAATGGAAAAATAACTTCCCCACCCACATCCCACCCCAGAATATGTAAATAAAACTGATCCAGCCACTAACACTTCTAAGAGCTATCTATTTTTACGGGCCGGGACCCAGGCCTCTCTCTGGCAGTCCCCACCAGAGCTGGTAAAATTCCTCAGCGCCCTCATCTGCGGCCTGGGCCCAAGGCAGGGTGTGTGGAAACAGCCCTGGGTCTTGAGTAAATACCTGCTTTGGTTCCAGTTGTTTGTCATCTTGGTGGTCTTTGTCTTCTAGACTTTGTATTTACAGAGATTTTAAAATGCTTATTAGTTTCAACTTTATCACAACTATTTGTTTAAAAATAAATGGTGAAATATGTATTTGAAAGTGCATCAAACCTATATGACTTAAAGAGCCTTGCTGAAATAAACCGTCCATCAGCCCATAGGACTGCACCTTTTTTTATGCGTGCAGAGCTGGTATAGGCCAGAGTGCAGGGGCAGCAAGAGACTTCACCAGAGACAGAGTGGGGAGCAGAACAGGCCGACTGATGAAGTCCACTGCTGAGGGGAGCAGCGGGCCTGTCAGGAGAGGTCTGCCGCCCCATATGCGGGTCACTCCCTGGCTGCAGTGGCCGCAAATGGCTTCATAGTACTGAGATTTCACCCCTGCGCCACCAGGGAGGCCTACAGGCAAGGCTTTCTAACCTGCTGCCACATTGTCAAAAGTAGTAAGTCTAGCTTACACACAGCTGTTACTAACCCCAGACATATGATTTGTAATTTTTGCTTTTTAGAATTAAAATTTTTCCTAATCGCCAGTAAGATTTTCCTATTTGCCAACCAGGTCTGCCTGTTTCATTACTAGCTGTGAGAACTTGGACAGTTGTTTAACTCCTTGAGTCTTCTTCACTTGTAAAGAAAAGGTCAGCAATAAATACATCACAAGACACTGTCCTTGATGGGAACTGCCCCTATCAAAAGGACATTCCCTTCACTTAGTAACTTGTTGCTTTGTCCGGTATAACTCTTGGGAATAGGTTTCTGGGTTCTCCAAATGATACAGTGACCCACAGAGAGGTGATGGGGACACTCACAGAGACAGCCTGTGTCCCCTTTTATGAAAACATAAGACCAAAAACAACCTGAAAGTCATCGTTTTAGTGACAGTATCTCCAATCGCCCGATGTTCAGTGATCTAACACAGTTAGAGTTTATTCCTAGTCCTGGTTAGGAGACAGCTTTGCTCTGTTGACACATGAAACCAGAGTCCTCTCATGTGGCTCTATGTCCATGGCCACAGAGTCTCATGATTCCAACTGCTGGAAAAGGGGATGGTCAGGAGGTCCTCACACCCTCCCACTTCTAAGGGGTCCACGCTTTAGAGAGTGAAATCTCTCTCCTGGTCACATCCCCTTGTCACGAGGCCACTTCTGTGCATGGTGGGCCGTGGCCATGGGTTCCTGGGTGGGCCTCCACCTGCTGTCAGAGCAGGACATGGTGGAAGGGAAGCCACAGCCCGCCTTTGGAAGCGACTTAAATGTGTACTTGAAAATATGCGTGATAAATAGCTCAGCACAGGCGAGGGGTATTTTAAAATTTCCACCCAAAGCAAGAATGTGCCTCAGTTATGTAGGAATGAGTTAACCAGCACCATACTTCGGGCTCACTCTGGGGATGAGGGTCAACCAACTGCCCACAGGGCCAGTGACCGAGACAAAGCGCTGTTCTTTTGGGAGCTTGTTTAGTTTCCTTCTTTCGGGGTAGAAAAAATGTTGTTTCTCAGCCTCCTCTACAGTTCTGTAGGAACCATGATACTGGATCCAGGCTGATGGCACGTGGGCTGAAGTGATGTGAGTCAGCCTCGGGCCAGGAAATTAAAATAAACGCCATATGACTTTTTTTTTTTTTTTATCGCGGTAACATCTGTTTATGACACTGTGTCGGCCTCAGGAGTACGTTTTCTCACATTTGCATCTGCATATATCTCACGACTTGCACCACCCACTAGCCTGACACCATCCCTCACAAACCCATTGTCCCCTTTACTCTTTCCTGCCCCCATTGCTCTGTTGTTGGGCTCTAAGGGTTTGCTTTTGTTTTTGTTTGTTCATTTGCTTTTTTATTTCTTTATGTTCTACAAACAAGTGAAACAATAAGGTCTTTTTTCCTCTGATTTATTTAACACATTTTCCTCAATGTCCATCCATGTGATCATGGATGGCAGGATTTCATCATTTTTTTATGACCGCGTAATATTCCTCTGCACACGTATACCACATCTTTATCTGCTTATCGCTTGCCATTAGATATTTGGGTTGTTTACATACTTTGGCTATTGTGAATAGTGTTGTTATGAACATAGGGGTACATGTCTCTTTTGAATTAGTTTTTTAATCTTTTTTGGGTCAGTACCTAGAAGTGGGATCATGGATTATAGGGCAGTTTTATTTCTAGGTTTTTGAGGACCCTTCATACTGTTTTCCATCGTGACTACACCAAGTTACATTCCCACCAGCAGTGCAGGAAGATTTTTTCCCCACATCGTTGCCAGTACTTATTATTTCTTGGATTTTGATAATAACCACTCTAATTGGTTTGGGATAACATCTCACTTGGTTTTGATTTGTACTTCACTACTAATAAGCAATAGGGAACATCTTAAATAAGCCATCTGGATCCCTCATTTACACCATGTTCTTGGTCATTTCCTCCACCATTAAAATCTTGCAGGGTATAAGTTGAAATGGTAAAATTGTAATGTGATCCAGACACTGATGGATGGATAGATCTTGACCTGGAGACTCAACTGATCTCCCTCACTTAGCACAGGTGAACGATGTCCCTGGCACACAAGCTATCTGATATGTGTTGTGAAGTATTTTTCTAGGTGTGTGAATTAGAATAATTTTACCAAGTCTGTTCATTGTAATATTCCAGTCTTGACTCCATTTTGAAGTCATGTTCCAAGAACTCAGTTTACACAGGAAAGGAATGTGGACTATGGGAGGAATTTAGTAAATAGCTGTTTAATGAAAAATGACAAAAAGGAGACATTTTCACACCCAGCTTTTGGGAGGACATTTTAAAAATTATCTACTTTTAGGATAAAGTATTGAAATTCAACATGCATAGTAAAAATTCTTGGAAATTTTTGAACAAAACATGATTACCAGGCTATCATCATAGAACAATCAGACAATATTTGTCACTGTCTCTTGTTTTAGCACAGTTCCAATAACGCTCTGGAGGTCCTAGTCCTGATGTTTTCACATTATTTTGTAGTCTCCATAACATAATTTTTGACTGCTTTACAATACAGCTAGAGGATGGGCCATTCGCTCCATTCCCTCCTTCTAGTATTCTAGTTGTTGAGGATTTTTTTGCCTTCAAGAATGATGCTGTGATAAACCTATTAGCATAGTAAGATTCTCTGAATTTAGAATCATTTCCTTAAAGTAGATCTGGGAAAAAAAACAAAATAAAATTCGTGGATGACCCTAAAACTCAGACTGAAATCAATTCAGTTCGGGTTAGGATTTGTATGAGTTTAAAAGTTCCAGTCCAAGTTCAGCCCTGAATTAGGTCAGCTTTGAAGTTTGGGTGATTTTTCTCAAACACACATATTCACCATATTACGTGGCTATTTGAAGATACTCGGGCCAAAGATATTAAAGAATGTTTTGAATCACTCTCCCAGAGTGCAGTGTCTTATGTAGTGTTGACTGCCCCAACATCACACATGTACCCTCTCTTAAGGATGATGAGACAAGGGGCCCTCCCTGGTGGTGCAGTGGGTGAAAGCATGCACTACAAAGCTAGCCACAGCTGCTTCAACATGAGATCGATCCCAGGCCAGGGGGGTGACCCACATGGTGCAGCAGACCTCCCCTGTCTCCCCCTCTGCTCCCCTCTGCGGTGTGTTTCAGTCAATCTGCCTGTTCTGCTCCCCACTCTGTCTCTGGTGAAGCCTCTTACTGCTCCGGCACCTCTGGCCTATACCCCAGCATCAATAAATAAATCTTAAAAAAAAGAAAAAGGAATGATGAGACCTGGATGCACTAGGCTAGGAGGCAGATATACGAGGACAGTTCTCTCTGGCCTGAATGGGACAGCTCAGAAAAATGCAGAAGCTTTCAGAAACAAGCACACTTCTATCCTGCTCATCTTTCTTTGGGGAAGAGAAAAAAGCACGAGGACACTTCATTCCAGCAAGTCAGTGAAAAGCAGAAGTGATGGTACCATCTCTTTTCTGATGCTGCTTGGCTGTTACGATGAGCTGCTAATGAAAAACTTAGCCCAAGGCTGGGGTGGGAATGAAACATCCCCAGCTGTGTCGTGGAAGCCCTGACGTTGAACACGCTCTCACTGAACCAAGGACTAGGTCATTCATTAGTTTACCAGAGTCACATGTCCTTCATTGGTCAAATGAGAGGGAGCCAGCAATGGCCGCCACACGATATGGCGGGGAACTTGTAAGACAGCCATGGACGAGAAGAGGCTTTCAAAGCTGCTGTGCTCTGGATGGACGATGCCACTTGCTGCCGCCTCCTTCCATGTCATGTTGCTTTTCATGAGCTCAATGTCTAGGGTGGTCTGGCATCTGCACCCCTCATTCCAACAAACAACCTTGCAGCTCTCAGCAAGGGAGGATGCTGACCTGGAGTTTCCTCTGTAGGGCGTCCTTCACCTCCTTGTTGCGGAGGCTGTAGATGAAGGGGTTGAGCATGGGGATGATGATGGTGTAGAAGACAGACACCACCTGGCCGTTCGTATCACTGGTGGCCCCGTGAGGCTGGACGTAGGTGAAGACCACAGTGCCGTAGAAAATGGCAATGGCCAGGAAGTGGGAGGCGCAGGTGGAGATGGCTTTCTCCCGCCCTGCTGCCGAGCGCATCCGCCCAATGGCCACCAGGACGAAGCTGTAGGAGGTAAGGATGACAACGGCAGGCAGGAGGGTGACCAGGGCAGAGAAGATATAGAGCACCACCTCTGCGGTGGCTGTGTCGGCACAAGCCAGGTGGAGAAGAGGAGGGATGTCACAGAAGAAGTGCGTTACCTGGTTGGGCCCACAGAAAGGAAGGGCAAAGACGTTCCCCGTCTGGATGGCGGAGTTGGCACCGCCAAACGCGTAGGAAGCAGCCACCAGCTGGAGACAGGTCCCTCTGGTCATGACGGAACCATAGTGGAGGGGCCGACAGATGGCCATGAAGCGGTCAAAGGCCATGGAGGCCAGCAGGAAGCTCTCTGCGGTCACGTGCACCACGAAGAAGGTCAGTTGGGCTACACAGCCCTCAAAAGAGATGGACTTGTCAGAGGCCAGAAAGTTGACCAAGAGCTTGGGTGTGACCACAGAAGAGTAACAGATATCAAGGAAAGAGAGAACACTGAGGAAGAAGTACATGGGGTTGTGGAGACGGGTGTCTGTGAGGATGAGGGCCATCATCCCCAGATTGCCCACCACTGTCATGGTATAGATGAGCAGGAAGGTTCCAAAAAGAAGCTTCTGGAGGTCTGGGTAACTGGAGAATCCAAGCAAGATGAAGTGGGTCACTGAGGTGTGGTTGCTGCTGGGAAGGGCTAGATCCCCAGGTTTCATCTGTGGAGGTGACAATTAATAGTTACTCAAACAGCTTTCCTTGGGCATGCCCACCATGGTGGGCCACAGCGAGGGCGAAGTGCAAGCAGGGATGAGGGAGGATGGGAGGCATTGTGAGGACAGGGCTGTTTGGCCAGGTGATATCTTTGGAAACACACAGGGTTACTCTGTGACCTCATTGAAAGAGGGACTGTGGCCTCTCTGGTGGTGCAGGGGTTAAAGGCTCCAGGCTATCACCAGCCTTGTGGCAGGAGTTCGATCCCCGGCCAGGGAGCTGACTCACATGGCGCAGCAGACCTCGCCGGTCTCATCTGCGGCTCCCCTCAGCAGTGCATTTCAGTAGATCGCCTGTTCTGCTCCCCACTCTGTCTCTGGTGTGTCTGCTCACCCCCACACCTCCAGTCTGTACCCCAGTTCTTGTGTGCATCAATAAAGCTTAAAAAATGAAAAGAGTGAATGTGAGCTATCTGAGGGGTCTGGGACATGGGCTGATCTATAAGTGTGAACTTCCTTCCCCAAGCTCTCGTGCCTGTCCTATAAATATGCCCTGACTCCCTGGCAATCTTTCATTTTGTCTTTTAAAAAATCAAGATCGACTTCACCTCCCGGCTCATTCATCGCTTTCAAGTGTCCCCGGGCGGGGGTTAGCACCACCCCGAGGCCGCCTGCCCACACTTGCTCTTTAATTGCAGATCAAATCCCAGTAGTGACCACCGTCCCTCCCTCCTTCCCCGGCCCTCAGAAGCCCCTCATCTGCTTTCTTCTCTATGGAGTTACCTGTGCTGGACGTTTCGTCTAAACGGATTCAAACACCACATGGCCTTTGTGTCTGGCGTCCTTCCCTTCTTGTGAAGCCCCTTTCAGGACTCAGTCTCATCTCTCCACGTGTCCTCTCCTCTGTTTCACAACCAGTTTGCCCTCCCAGAGTCTCCGCAGAGACCATAGCTCAGAAATGGTGTTTTGGTGCACACCAAAACATTTATCGGTAAAAAGTCCTTTCCTTTCTCCCCACGGTCATGGCTGTCTCCCTTCTCCTCTTTGAGAGTCTGGGCTACATCCTGAAAATCAGTTCTATGCAGACGTCGCTGGCCTCTTCATCTGTGTCACTCGCTTCTGCAGAGGATCAGGAGGACATGTGGTGCCACGCAGCGGGAGGGCAGAGAATACAGCCTCACCTTCGCCCCCTCCTGCTGGAAGTAGCCCCCAGCGGGCAGGAAGAGCTGGATGCAGGCCCGGGACCTGCTGCCTGGTTCTGCCTCTGTTGTGTCTTAACTCTGTCACCTGAGCAGTTCTCTTCTCCGTGGGCTGGTGACTCCTCACAGGGAAAGTCAAAGTTGACTGAGGAAGTTCTCTGAGGTCTCTCCTGGTGTCTGACCCTGCAGTCTGACCCTGAGTGCCTCTTCCTGCCTGGGTGTGGGTCTTGTGCCACACAGAGAGAGTCTGGTGAACTTACCCCAGAAAAGGATATTTCTCCCTGGTTGTAAGGAACAACCTCAGGAGGGTCTGTTGAGCTCACAAAGACCTCTAGAGTCTCACGACCCTCTCCAGCAGCGACTCCTGGCAAACATCCTGTGTGTGCAACAGGGAGTTCTGAGCAAGCTTGTTGGCATGAGTGGCGGGGTCTAAGGGTGCAGTTAAGGGATGCTGCTCAGGCCACAGACCTCCTCGGTCCACGCTGAGCAGCACACGCTGATGCTCACAGCAGTTATTTTTAGTGCTTTATCACGTCAGCTTGAAGAGCGTCTCCATTTCCTGGAGCGATTTCCATCTGACTTAAAAAGAATTTTATACGCAATCACTGAAGTCACTTACTTTTCCAACTCCTCTTTATGAAATGATCTCTGTGCGGTATTCTCCAAGTTTCCGGTGAAATGCCTGATGGAAGATTCGGGAATGGTTGGAGGCAAGCATTGCTTTCAAACTGAGAGAAGGGCCACTGTAACAGGCACATCAGCCTTCAGAAGGCTGCGCCCTGGACGGTGTTCAAAGTAGAGTCCCTGAGGGAAAGTGGAGACTTCTCAAGGGGTTCATAGGCAAACAGCTCAAAGGGAATCTGTTAGTATCTCGATGTCCCTGTCTACTCATCCAAAAACCAGTGTCCTGGAGGGTGTGTCTAGGGTGGGGGGTGGCTGTCAGCCCCTCTGGCTGTCCCTTTGACTGCAGGAGAACCTGATTATTGTGAAGGTCAGAGTGCACATCCCGGGAGCCAGGTAGGTCCTGGTTCTACCGCAGGACTTAGCACTGGGGTCTAGCTAGCTGCCGCCCTCCTCAGTTCTCCACCAGGCACCTAGGTATCTTCAGTGTTTACTCTTCTTTCTCTAACTTTCTTTGGCGCTTAGTTCTGGCCTATCCAGATGCCCACAAATCTCTGGTTCATACCAAGTGTTAATATTTGCCTTCTTCTCTGGTAGGATGAGTGTTCAGTAGACACACACACACAGCATGCTCAGTATTGTTTCAGGCCGAGCTCTTGGGTGCAACGTGGCCCTGACTATCTTTGTTACCTTCTTATCCTCTGCTCCCCTGACCCAGCTCCCAGATGGCCACTGGGTTCCTTGAAAACAATAATTCAGCATAATACTGATTCCTGATTGTGGTGACCTTGACCAACAACCCTTAACAAATGTACTGAAGTTCCCATTTTGCAAACAGCTAGAGGATTCGCTCCCCACCCCTCAGCCCTCCTCCTCAGTCCTTCCCTCCCCACTGAATTCTCGCTGTGTTTGTGGCACTGAAATTTTGCTCACACAGAGGCAGGGATGAGAGCTGTATAACAGCTTGTTCAATGTTTCGAAGTCTGTATCCCCCTCATTGCGTTATTTTATTTATCGGGCGATAACTTCTGAGAATAGAGGCTGTTCTAAGTTTTAAATCAAGCAAATACCAAATATTTGCACAAGGGCTGTTATCCAGCAGTTGTTGAACAATTGTGGCCATTGAAAGGTATTTAAATAATCGCAACTGAAAGTATTTAAACCATGGCTCAAGATAGTGGCACCCAGGGTTTGGGTCATGTAGGATCTTGACATTTTGCTGAGATGCCACCCCACTCCCTTGAAAAGAGGGTGAAGTTGGAGGGTGGCCACCTCCAGTCAGGGGTCCCCTGGGGGCATCAGGAAGGCGACTGCTCTGGACCTTGAGGAGGAGGGAGGTGGGGGTCAGTGAAGCAGACAGTGCAATAGCTGGAAGTGGGTTGATCTCAGGAAACATTTGCTCGGCCAGAGGCACATCCCAGGGGCCAGGGGCCAGGGGCCAGGGGCCAGGTGGAGCCACTCAGCCCCTGAGCCTCAGTTTCCTCTGTCTGCTCCAAGGCAACAAGTCAGTGTATTTAGCTCACCTCGGGGTGGGGGGTGTTGGAGGGGGGGCAGGGCGGACACCAGCGTCCTTCCTACCACAGTCAGCGGTTGAACAGTGAACGGGTGCAGGGTGGGGTTTCAGGACAGCTTACAGGCCACAGGGTGGGGGTGTGCGTGGACCGCGGGAGCGAGGAAGGAGAGACCAGCATCCGGAGCCTCCTCAGTCAGCTCTGGTGGAACACGCGAGAATTTCCAACGGGCAAATACCCACCTTAGCCGATGGCGCGCCTCAGCCAGCTATGCCTCGTGGGGACCCAGGGGCCCGCTCAGCTCAGCCGTGCGTGGACGCTGGGACTCACGATCTCGCCAGCCTGTGTCCTTCAGGGTCTCTCCCTGGGAGCTGTTGCTGGGCTGGCCCCACATCCAAACCCGGCGCCGAGGCACTGGACTCAGGCAGGCCGAATGTGCCACCGAAGACCGACACTGGACGCGCCAGGGCGCGCCAGGCGTTATAAGGCAGCTTCAGCGCCTGTTGGCCCGGGGTGCCTTTGAGGCTCAGAGCTCTGGGGAGGTCCCGGAAACATGCCCACCCCGTATCCTCTCCTGGGGTGCGAGGAGGTCCAAGCCCCAGGGAAGAAGATGATCCCCAGGAGACCTGGGCCACTTGCGTGGGCCTTGAGGGAGACTGGGGTCTTCTGAGGAGATGGAGTTTAGGGTTCCGTGCTCGCGGGCAGAGGCCCGGCAGCATGCCTGCCTCCTCCCTGCAAGTCTGGATGGAGAAGCGTCGTCTGCCCGTTGGCTGCGCACAGGATCCTGGGGCCTGTTTACCCAGCAGTTCTGCTGAATGACCCCGGGGACCTTCTCTGCAGGCCGTGAGGGCCTCTCCGGAGCGTTGACGCTGGGCCAGCAAACCCACGGCCCCGCGCTCCACGGGTGAGGGCCCGGGCGAGGCCGGCCAGGTTCCTTTTCTTGCTGTTTGTGCGCACTGAAGGGAGTTGGGGGCACTTGGGGAAAGGATCCTGAGGCCTGACCCTCTCTGGAAAGCTCTGCTGGCTTTGGCCGCCAGGGAATCCTCTGAGGAGGCACCAGGGGCCTTGTTAACGGAATGGGTAGTTTATTTACGTTGGCAAATTACGAAAGTTCTATTTCAGAAATGAAGGGACTTAGAAGCACAGGAGGTGCTGGCGGTGAGGAGCAGCCAAGGGGATTGTTTTGGGGGAGGGAGGATGCCGGTCTCCTCCCAGTCGAGCCTCCCACCTCCTCTTTGAGGGGTGCGGCCGGGGGCCCCCCTTCCCTCTTACTTCCCTCTTACTCCTCAGCTGCCGCCCCCTCCTGAGGCTGAGTCATGCCTGGCTCAGCCGAGATTACTGGAGTGGAGGCGGCTGTGGCCTGTGAACCACAGACTGAGCTGGAAGTCACAGGGATCCACCCAGGGGGCTCCTGGGGGAGGTTACCGCGGGGCCAAGCCACTGGGACAGGGGGGCCCCGGGCCAGCCATGTACCAACATTGAAAAGGACACGTCTGGTGGCACTAAGTGCACAAATTTGACCCCCGCCAGCAGCTGACCCACAGGGCTCAGCAGACCTCTCTGGTCTCCCGGCTGCTCCCCTCAGCAGTGTATCTCAGTCCATCGGCCTGTTCCGCTCCCCACTCTGTCTCTGGTGAATCCTCTCATCCCCCTCACCTCTGGTCTGTACCCCAGCTCTGTATGCATAGATAAATCTCAAAAAAATTGTTTGGACATTTTTAAAAAGCACCAAGAATCGACAGGACATTGGGATTGGCTAAATATAATATGAATTGGACATGGGGGAATATCAAAGGATATTTGGAGACCAGAAAGATCTGAATATGAACTGGGGGTTAGCGGATGGCATAATGTCACTGTAACATGTCCCTGTTTGGACACCTGTATTGGCTATGGAAGAGAGGGGCTTCTTAGGAACTATATATTGAAGTGTTTAGAGATAATTATTTTGCAAAATACACATCTATATCATCATTATATGGGTGTGTGAAGACATCACATGTAGATCATGTGACATCATTATATGGGTGTGTGAAGACATCACATGTAGATCATCACATATATGTGAAAAGGAGCAAAATCTAAACCACAGGATAAATGGTAAAGAGACTTCCTATATTGTCTAATATCTTTACAAATTATCTTAAAATACTCTATAAGTATAAAATATATTAGTTACATCAAGGTAAAAAGGTAAAAACAGAAATTTAATAATCTGGTGGAGGGTAAGCCAAAAACAAATTGGCTGTAAGCTTATAATATTTTAGGTGGACTTTAAAAATTATTTTTATTATTTTCTGTCTGATGATGTAGGGTAATTGATGAAGTTTGATGGATGATAGGTAGATAGGGCTAATTTATCATATGTCTACTCCTAATATATTTGAACTTTTCAATAATAATTCTATTTCTAATTAAAATAGATATGTATAACATTGTGTAAATTTAAAGTATACAGTGTTAGTTGGATACATTATATCTTGCAGTGTGATTACCATTGTATTGATAATTTAGCCTGCCTGACATCTCACTTAGCATAATGCCTCCAGTTCCATCCATGTTGTTGCAAAGAGCAGGGTCTCCTCCTTTTTCATTACCGAGTAATATTCCATTGTATATACATATAAATGGATATATATACACACATACGTGCACACACTATATAAAATATATGAAACATCTTTATCTGTTCATCCAGAGATGGGCACTAAAGTTGTTTTTATATCTTGGTATTGTGGGTAATGCTGCAATAATCATGGGAGTGCATATTAATAATAATTAAAAATGACCGAAGCACCACAGAGAAATCAAAACTTTTTTGCAATTCCTTACACTAATAGTATACTAATACTAGTGTATTCATTACATTAATTTTATAGCTAAACATTCCTAAGTGGAGTGGGACTCATCATAGTTTTTCAGTGTTTATCTTATAGGAAACAAAGCTGATATTCAAGAAAGGAAGCTGCTTACCCTGGGTCACACAACTAATTAGTTCTAGACTCAAAACTTTAACCCACTGGGCCCGAGGCTGTGAGTCTTGACTCAGTGTCCTTATCCTCTGGGTTCTGGCCACAATTTGGAGTTAACGAGAGCACAGAACTTTCTTCTTTGCCCTAACAAGATGCTTTAGCACATTATTCCTTTGATCGTAACCAACATTGAAGTCTCCATTTATTCTACCCTAGCCTCATGCCTCTCCCTTCCTAGAGAAAACTATTGGTGTGAATTTGACTCATGTCCTTTCTTGGGGGAAAGCATAATTTTCAAAAATATAAAATGGTGACTCTGATCCAAATATAAGACAAACATAGTAGAGGATTTATTCAATTTACCAGTGGGGAACCAGTGAGCAGCCAAGGTTGATTCAAAGAGCATGTATAGGCTACTGATTTAATAAAATTATTTAAAGAAATTAAACTCACTCCATAAAAGCAAATTAGAGGGAGACTGATGGTTTGGACCCAGGGGTCGGACTCATGGGGTGGTCAACTGTTAACCTTGGAGCTCTGGGACATACAATTTGCATTTCTATTGGACAAAATCTATACGTTAATGTGTTAACTTCATTAAGTTTGGAATTTGCTTTTGAAAGATTTATTTTAGGGCCCTCCCTGGTGGTGCAACGGGTTAGGACGTAGCACTGTAAGCTGGCTGCAGCCCCCTATTGAGTGTTCAATCCCCAGCCCTGGAGCTGACCCACATGGCATGCCAGACCTCTCTTGACCCACCTGCTGCTCCCCTCAGCAGTGTATTTCAGTCAAGCTGCCTGTTTTGTTCCCACTCTGTCTCTGGTGAATCTTCTCACCCCCACATCTCTTTCCTATACCCCAGTTCTTGTATGCATAAATAAAAAAAAAATCTTTAAAAAGAAGACAATGTGGAAAGAACCATAACTCGGTCTGTCCGAGGCTGTGTGGTATCAGGTGGTATATTATTTTGCACTTTGCTGTTTGGCCCTCAGCTTCATATTTTGGAGAATTCTCCAAGATGATATTCTAGTTCCAGTTCATTTATTTTGACCACAAATTTCCCATGTATGCAAAGTCAAGCTACCTATTCTTGCACTGGTGAGCATTTAAGTTATTTCCAGAGTTTCGTTATTATAGTGCACCATGAAAATCCTTGGCTATGTCCCTTTGTGCATGTGTGAGTCTCTCTAGGTTAATTACCTTAAAATGAAATTGCTTTCCCTCACTTTGGAAGGAGCAGATGGGTCCTTAAGTGGTCTTTTCATAGTTCCAAGCAGGCTCCAAGCAGACGCATATGTAGCTTACAGAAGGCAGGGAGATTTTCCTCCTTTATCTAAGAGAGAGGAGAGAAGCAGAAGTGACCAGGGAAGAGACGGGTGGCAGGACTTGGATCTGAAGGACCTGTGTCGGACTGAAGAGCAACAAGTCATTTGGCTCTTTAAAAGGAGCAGGAGTCCTTCATACCCATTAGGCTGAGTATTATAAAAAGTCCCCTGAAAATAAGTGTTGGCGATGAGGTAGACAAATTGGAACCTTGTTGCATTGCTTGTGAGAATACAAAGTGTTACATCTGCTTTGAAATGGTATACTTTTGTTGCTCAAAAAGTGAAGCAGATTCACATGGCTCGAGAATTCCATTTTTAAGTATAGACCGAAAAGAATGAGAGCTGGGTGTTTTAGTTTGTTAGGGCTGCCATAACAAATGACTGTGTGGCTTAAATCACAGACATTTATTGTTTTCTCACAGTTCTGGAAGCTGGAAGTCCAAGGTTAAGGTGTTGGTCTCTTCTAGGTGTGTTTCCTTGGCTTTGTTTGGCTGTCTTCTCCCATGTCTTCTAAGGTCTCTCTGAAAGTGATGGTGTCCCCAACCCCTCTTCTTGCAGGACAACACCCATACTGGATTAGGATCCACAACAACACCTCATTATACCTCATCACTCACCTCTATTAAGAGCCTGTTTCCAAATACAGTAACATTCCAAGGTATTGAAGGTTGCATTTCAATGTGAGTTTTGAAGGGGACAGAATTCATTCATAAGACAGGAATTCAGATATTGTGCACTGATGCTCCCAGAAGCCTTATTCACAATAATCAAAAGGTGAAAACACCCCAGGCCCTCCCTGGTGGCGCAGAAGGTTAAAGCACTGCACTAAGAAGCTGAAACCACTTCTGCATGAGTTTGATTCCTGCCTGCCCCGGAGGAGACCACATGGCATGGCAGACCTCTCCTGACCCGCCCGCTGCTCCCCTCAGCAGTGTACTTCGTTGATCTGCCTGTTCTTCTCCCCTCTCTGTCTCTAGTGAAGTCTTTCACCACCCCTGAATCTCTGGCTTGTACTCCAGTTCTGTATGCACAAATAAATAAATCTTTAAAAAAAAGGTGAAAACACCCCAATATCCATCCACAGATGAATGGATAAACAAAATATGGTATAGCTATGGGTTGGAATATTATTTAGCCAAGAAAAGGAATGGAATTCTTATCCAACAAGAATGAAACTTGAGAGTTTTTTTGCTAAATAAAATAAACCAGACCCCAAATGTCTGCATTATCTCACTGATATGAGATGCCTAGAACAGGTGAGTTCACAGGTGCTGAAGACAGAAGTTACCACTGTATTGGAGGGGTGAGAGTTTTGTTAAATAAACACAGGGTTCTGCTTGGAATGCTGGAAATGTTCTGGAAATGGACTGTGGCAATGTAGCAGAGGGCCACACAACATTGTGAATGTTCTTAATCCACTGACTTGGCACTTAAAATATTGTAAAAATGGTGCATAGTTTCCCATGATATTAATAATAAGAAGGAGGTGGAAAATAATGTAACTGATTTGTAGGCTTGTGGTGAGAACTAGAGCTCATGTGTGCAGTGCCTCCCGGGGCAGAGAGCAAACGCTCAGAAAGTGTCCACTGCTCCTTCTTTCACTCCCAGATGTTCTTCGGCATTTTCTTGTGATTTGTATTCATTCCTAGTTCATGATCTGGATGGACTGAATTTTGTGCACCCCCAAATCACGGTAAAGCCTTAACTCCCAATGTATATTTGGGGAGAGCGACTTTAGAGGGTGACATGCCCTACTCAAGCAAAAATGCTGTCCAGGGCCCCCCTGGTGGTGCGGAGGTTGAGTCTCAGCACTAGGAAGCTGTCTGCGGCCACCGCAGCACAAGTTCGATTCCTGGCCGGGAAGCTGACTCAGCTCCCTGTCTCTCCTGCTCCCCTCAGCAGTGTATTTCAGTGGAGCTGCCTGTTCTGCTCCCCACTCTGTATCTGTGAGTCCTCGTAACCCCCCATATCTCTGGCCGACGCCCAACTCTTTTATGCAGAAATAAACTATATAAATCTTTTTTTTTTTTAAAAGAACACTGTTCCCATGAGAGGAGATAGGAGAGATAGCTATGCAAATAGAGGCACTTTGTGGTCCCCACAGATTGTTCAAATAGCAGCATGAGCCCAAAGGAAATAATTTATGGGGAGTGAAGTGGCTGGCGTGGAAGGAGCGGTGGCTTTCGCTTTGGGATTTCGTAATTAGCCAGATGAAGACACTCTGGCTTTATCCCTTTTGCAATTTGCATGACCCCCGTGGTCAGTTAACCCTGGCTTTCCCTTTGTAAAATAGGGGGCAAAGTACCTACTCTAGTGTGACTGTAAAGGTTCACAGGAGACCATGCTTGCAAAACTCTGCCTTCCTTCTCTGATTTGGAATAGAATTAATCAAGCAGGTATTTTCTTTTAGAAACACAGTGTGAAACAGAGGAAAGACCAGTATTTCCCAAGGTGTAAAAATAGAAAGAATGGGGTGGATGAGGGGATGGTAAATTTAGCAAGAGGCGAGAAGAGAATGAGGCTTATTTCTTAGTAGGGGCTTAGAAATAAAATCTGCTGAATGAATTGGAGTTATCGGGTGACATTCTTACATTCATCCAGCATAAGTAACAGCAAACACAAGCAAACTACCCTAAGCAATAAGGGTATTTATTCTGTATTTAATAATTAATTTGCTGATAGACCTAATCAGAGAATAAATACCTTGCCCAGAGTCCAGGTAGTTAATACCTCTGAAAAGCTCACTGACTAGAAGTTGATCACATGATCACCAATAATAGAAGTGACTGGGAAGAAGAATGTCTGACTTAGGACGCCTCTTCACTTTAAAGTAGAGGGAGGAGAAATGGTGTCTGGATGTGCAACATGTGCACATCCATTTTATAATTTTAAAAAAAGATGTATTGATTTATGCACACAGAACTGGGGTACAGGCCAGAGGTGCAGGGCAGTGAGAGGATTCACCAGAGACAGAGTGGGGAGCAGAACAGGCTGACTGATGAAGTGCACTGCTGAGGGGAGCAAGGGGTGGGTCAGGAGAGGTCTGCTGTGCCATGTGGGTCACCTCAGGGGCAGGCGGGGATCGAACTCATGCTGCAGTGGCTTTAGCTTCTTAGTGCTGTGCTTTAACCAGCTGTCCAGCTGTGCTACCAGGGAGGGCCTATTTTATAATTAAAAAAAAATTTTTTTTAGATTTATTTATTTATTCACACAGAACTGGAGTACAGGCCAGAGATGCGGAGGGTGAGAGGCTTCACCAGAGACAGAGTGGGGTGCAGAATAGGCAGATCGACGAAGTACACTGCTGAGGGGAGCAGCGGGCGGGTCAGGAGAGGTCTGCCTTGCCATGTGGTCTCCTCCGGGGCAGGCAGGGATCGAACTCATGCGGAAGTGGCTAAAGCTTCTTTGTGCTGTGCTTTAACCCGCTGCGCCACCAGGGAGGGCCCTATTTTATAATTTTTAAGAACGTCAGCAAATATTCTGGGTGGGGGAGGCAGGCACATGTCCACTCCATGACTCTAGGCTGTCAACAAAAAAAATATGTAGAATTCCTAAAACCCAGAAGTACCTTTGTCCTTTTCACTGCTTCTTTTAGCAGAAATTAGCACCACACAATCTTGGCTGGTGTCTACATATAAATAGCTTTCTCTATGAAAGGAAGTGGACATTTTTTCTCATGCCATCTTGAATATCTCCTCTCTCTTTTTTAAAGATTTATTTATTTATGCATACAAGAACTGGGGTACAGGCCAGAGGTGCAGGGGGTGAGAGGATTCCCCAGACATAGTGGGAACAGAACAGGCAGATCCAGTGAAACACATTGTTGAGGAGAGCAGTGGGTGGGTCAGCAGAGGTCTGCTGCGCCATGTGGGTCACCTCCCTGGCTGGGGATTGAACTTGTGCTGCAGTGGCTGTGTCTAGCTTCATAGTGCTGTGCTTTAACCCATTGTGCCCATTGTGCCACCAGGAAGGGCCCTCTCCTCTCTTTATTACATACTTAGCAACCTACTGGCCACCTGTTCATGCATGTGTGTGAACAGTCATTTATTTATTAAGCCATTTAATCATCATTAATTGAACATCTACAATGTGCAGGGGACGATGCATGGATCCTTTTAGCTAATATCTAAAGGAGGAGGAACAGGTATCTGGTAGGAGCTGACTGCTGGGAATTCTAGCAACTCACCAAATTAACATGTTTATTTTCATGATCTTGAAGATTCCTTAGAGATAACACCTGTAGTTTTACTGAGATATGAATTCAAACCACCTGCTAGTGTTTGGAGTGAGTCATCTTCCTGGGGAGTGAATTTAGTTGAGCCCCAGCATTTATACTCAGTGTGCTTTGTTGAACATGTATTTTATTAGGAAATTATTTGCTACAGTGATATTTTCAAGATTGGAAATTGGATAAATTTTCAGAAATACATATATTAAACACTTATTTCTTATGCATACAAGAACTGGGGTGCAGGATGGAGGTACAGGGGGTGGTAAAAGGATTCACCAGAGACAGAGTGGGGAGCAGAACAGGCAGGTCCACTGAAACACACTGCTGAGGGGAGCAGTGGGCGGGTCAGGAGAGGCCCACCATGCCATGTGGGTCACCTCCCCAGCAAAGGATCGAACTCATGCTGCAGTGGCTGCAGATAGCTTCATAGTGCTGAGCTTTAACCCATTGTGCCACCAGGGAGGGCCCCAAGAAGTATTATTCAATAATATAAAAACTAACTTACTGGCATATTATATATAAAAGTCAGTTATAATTTTTACTAAATTTACATGCTGTTTGAAATATTGGCTTAATATTTTAAAAAGCCAACTCACTTAAAAAGCAACCAAATCTACCCATCTTAAGACAATAGATCTATAATTTAAAATCCAGGGACTTTAATTTTTAATGAATATTAAAAATAAATAACTATAGAAATAAATTTGTAACCAGTGTTTCATGTCAAGTCCCATTGTCCTAATGGGATATGAAGAATAGTGACTTTGGAAATCACTTAAACCAGTTATAAATCCTGGGCCTGATATTGGTTAGTAGGCTAGCCTTGGATAAATTACATAGCTGCTATTATTCCCTGATTCCTCAGCTTCAGTAGGGTTGAAGTTACCTACCTGTTATGAATGTTGAGAGCACCAAGTGAGATAATATGTAGATTGGCATAGAGCCTGGTGCTAGACTGAGTTCCATAATAAGTACTTAACGATAGCTTATATTGACTAGAACTGCACCGTAGACTCACTAAGGTTGAATAGTTTTATCTTCCTGGAAGCAAAGACAGAAACAGTGAACTATTTGATTCCGCCCTAGTAGAATAGATTTTTCTCTGGGATGCTAAATGCAGGCATCTCTAAAGAGGTGACAGAATCCATGAAGCACCTGCTGAGGTCTGGTAAATGGCGACTGGAGTGAAGACGAAAAAAGGTGAATCTGAAGTAGAATCGGAACAAGGAGATGCTTGTCAACTTTGAGTGGCCAACGGGAAGAGCAATTCTGGAAGAAGTGCTGTCCAGCCGTGAGGTGCTGAAATGGAACAGTGGCACAACAGCCAGTTGCAGGTGATTTTGTCGACACGTTTCTGCTTCCTCTGATCATATCTCAGGTATGCTTTCTCTGCCACCTTTCTCAGAGTCTATCTTCTTAGCCTTTCATCTACGCAACTCTTTCTCACTCAAACCTCCACATTCCACTCCATCTTCTCTTCCAGCTTCTTGATTGCTGACTGGCAAAAGTTGCTGCCAGCAAGTGCTTCACTTGGGCTGGATGTGGGAAGTAGCTGGAATGAACATTAGAGGGCTGAGCATACACAGCACTTTCTCCCTCAGTCACAAAGAGACCCCAGTGTCAGTGTGACTGAATCACAGCCTCGAGGGCTGCAGGTGCTGAGGATGACAGTTTTCAGAAAGATGGTTATAGAGATGCTTCTTATTCTGTTCTAAACCGCAGCTTTATTCCTCATGTTTCTCAGCATGGACTGCCCCTGAGCTCTGTCCATAGGCCTGTGCACATTCCCTCCTGCTCTGGTTTCTGTTCTTCAATCGTACAGTGGTCTTCTTTCTTCCAGTCAAGTTGTGTATTTTCCAGTTTAAGTAAAATTCCCCTTCTCCAGACCACCCTAGCTAAAAGCCATATTTCATCCTTCTGAAATCCTGCTGCATTTTGGGAAAATGCTTGGATACTACATTTCATCCTTGGCTACAAACAGCCTTAAAATTCAGCTCATTTTGAAAGTTAGAAAATGCATTCCCCAGCCAAACTACACTCACCTGCGAGGGTAAGAACCAAGGTGTATTCATGCTTTATATTCCATATATGTAGCAAGGTAGACTGTGATGTTCAATAAATAGTTATTGGTTAAAAAATGGAAGGAAATGACTTTGGAGGAAATGAAAGGAAGAGAACAGTGAATTGAAAATTGACTAAGTGTCTCAGGGAGGGCATGGACTGGAGACCCTAATGGGTCATGCTTTTTCTTCAATGAGGTCCAAAAGGCTGAGTAGGTATTTGAAATGGGAGACACTGATGGAACTAAGGTAGGGTAGGCTAAACAGGATTTAAAAAAAAATAGACTCAGATGAATTAAGCCAAAAAGTTGAGTTTCAGGGCATTCAGTTTAATCTGATTAAACTGTGAGAGAAATGTAGAATCACAAATTTGGAAGGGACACAGTGTGTCACTCTTCAAAGTACTGGCTGATGTATGATTTACCTTTTCAATATCCTCACTAAGTGGGCATCAAACCTTTAATACTGGAGATTCTCCCAGCAATGGAGACAGTACTTCTGAAGGAGTAGAATTCAGTTTTGATTCAGTCCAACTATTAGAAAAAACATTGAGAACTCAGGGGTAACATGATGGTAGGTGCTTCTTCTGGGAATGAACAGATGACCTATGACTGCATTTCTGTGGGATCTAGGGTGTTCTAGGATGTTTTACCAGATTCTTGTTTATTTGTCTTACCTTCTCCTCTCCTACCATTTATGGTTAATTCTGTCCCACAATTTTATTTTCCTCTTCTCTTCAATACATCTATGTCTACATATCTATCTATCTATCTATCTATCTATCTATCTATCTATCTATCTATCTATCTATCTATCTATC
>NW_004567116.1:5889698-5905320 GCF_000260355.1 Condylura cristata | reverse complement strand
TATCTATCTATCTATCTATCTATCTATCTATCTATCTATCTATCTATCTATCTATCTATCTATCTATCTATCTTTATCATGATCTAGGCTTTCTTTTTAAATTTTTTTTAAAAAAAGATTTACTTACTTATGCATACAAGAACTGGGGTACAGGTCAGAGGTATGTGGCGGGGGGCAGTGAGAAGATTCACCAGTGGGGAGAAGAAGAGGCACATTGACTGAAATACACTGCCTGAAGGGAGCAGCGGATGAGATAGGTGAGGTCTGCTGTGCTATGTGGGTCACTCCCTGGCTGGACATCGAACTCCTGCTGCCCTGACTGTGGACAGCTCCCTAGTACTTAGTTTTAACATTTTGTGACACCAGGGAGGGCCCTGATATAGGCTTTCTAGGACCACTCAAATTGTGGGAAATTTCTTTGAAATACTGAGGGCCAAATACTCTTGGTATCAAGAACATATGTCAAAACTGGAAGATATCTCACAGATCATGTATCCACCTCTGTCATGTAAAAGAAGGGTCAGATTGAAATGTCTCATCTCTGATCTAATCAATCAGGAAGATGAGTGAGGTTAGCAGTCAGCAATTCAAATAGTGACTCCCAGGAGAACACCCCCAGTGCCCAACACTCATGTATATGAAATAAAAGAACTATGATCATTTGAGTGGGTGGGGTGTCCCATTTATATACATTTGCATACACCCACATCACCCCCTGTGGTCTCTTCTCAGATACTTCTCAAGTGAGAATGTATCATGGCTTTCCTTGTTTGTCATTTTTAGTTTCTCATTCCTCTGTTCTTTTTCACCCACTCACAGCCCAGATTCCCCACAGCATGCAAGGAAGTGGGGAGGGGGTAGGATTCACAGAACATTAAAATTAAACTTTATACAACTGTGTTTCTCTGGCCATCTGGTCCCTGCTAGAGCAGCCATTTCTCAAAGGCAGGGCTCTTGCCCTCAACCTTCCACCCCTGGGCCCACAAAAGGGGCGATACTCAGGCAGCGAGGCCCAAGTTGGACAGGGTTACAGGTAGAGCCACCTGGAGGTAGTTAGGACATGAAGTCTGAAGAGGTTTTAATGCAGGACTGCAATCTTTGAAGACAGGGATCTTCTTACTCATCACACTATCTTTAGCTTAGTACAGCAAGTGGCCCAGACTAGACCATATATATTTGTTGAATAAAAGAATGTATGAATTTATGTGACAAGTTTTAAATCCTTATGTAAGCATAGAAGTTATGTATTGAGTGCATCGCCTCTGGAGGAAATCATAACATTCTATGGTTTTGGACACTTCACAGCCATTCTCTTGTTTGATCTCTACTGCAGGCTTTGAGGTAGGTACCTGCTAGGAGAGTGCTGTGTGAACGCAAAGTGCTAAATATGTGTCCTATGGTGTTGGTGTTCACATAATTCGTGGATTATTTTTTTTAAAAAAAGATTTACTTATTTATTAATGCAGAACTGGGGTACAGGCCAGAGGGGCAGGGGCGGTGAGAGGCTTCACCAGAGACAGAGCGGGGAGCAGAACAGGCCGACTGACAAAGTACACTGCTGAGGGGAGCAGCGGGCGGGTCAGGAGAGGTCTGATGTGCCATGTGGGTCACCTCTGGGGTGGGGGATTGAATTCGCACTGAAGCGGTTGCATCCAGCTTGCAGTGCTGCGTCCTAACCTGTTGTGCCACCAGGGAGGGCCTGGGTTAGTCCATTTTTGACACAAATATTCTCAGCTCGATTTGGTTCTTGGAAGAAAATCACACATTTACCCTTAAGAACTTAGTAGAGAAGAGTGACATGTGGGAAATTTCCTTTAAAAGACAGAAGCAACATTACATTAGAAAATTATATAAAATTATAAGTTTCACGTGTGTATCATTGAGAATCCACCTGTCTATACTACATTGAGTTCACTGTTAAAAGTCCAACTCTAACCATCATGTAACTGTTCATGTTCTGACTTACCCATCTCTTTTTCCCCTTCCCTTCTGGTACCCGTGAGTTGACTTTATAGTAAAAAGTTTATTTTTGCTTCAGTTCACCTGAACCTTGTTGTTTCTTGTCTTTGGGTAATAGCCATTCTCACAGGTGTGAGGTGATATCTCATGCTTCTGCTGATTTGCATTTACCTAGCAGTAGGAGATGGACATCTTTTCGTGTGCCTATCTGTATGTTGTCTTTGGAGAAGTGTCCGTTCAGGGTCTCTGTTCATTTCTTAATCAGGTTGTCTGTTTTTTGTTGTTGAGCTTTATGGATTTTGGTATATTTGGAATATTAACCCCAATTGTCAGATATATAATGTACAAATATCTTCTTCAAAGTCCCCAAACACATTCTAAGGCTGATATCAAGTCAGGCTTCTAGTTAGTGGCTGGACCAGTTTGACTCTCACTAGCAGTGCAGGAGAGTTCATTTTTTTACCACACCCTTGCCAACATTTGTTGTTGCTAGTTATTTTTAATATGTGCCATTCTCACTGGTGTGAGGTGGTAGTTCACTGTCACCTCTGGTTTCTTAATAAATGCATTGGAATGTAGGAATCCAACTTGAGCCACTTTAAACTAACGAGAATTTATCATAAGATCACAGAGGTACCGGTGGTGGTTTTAAAATATGTTCAGAGTGGTGCAAGTGGTTAAAGCACAGCACTATAAAGCTCAATGCAGCCGCTGCAGAACAAGTCCAATCCCCAGCCAGGGAGGTGACCTACATGGTGCAGCGACCTCTCCTGTCTTGTCCGCTGCTCCCCTCAGCAGTGTGTTTCAATTGTTTTCTCTGTTCTGCTCCCCACTCTGTCTCTGGTGGATCCTCTCATCTCCTGCACTTCTGGCCTGTACCCAGTTCCTGTATGCATAATTAAATAAATATTAAAAAAATATGTTCAGAGTCTTTGATAATCCTCCTTTTAGGAAGTGGAACTTAATTTCCCTGTTCTTAACCATGGATTAGACCTAGGGGCTCCTTCCTAACAAATAGAATGTGTTAGAAATGATGATGTGTGACTTCCAAGAATTGGTCATTGCATTTTTTTTTTTTTTACAGGGATACTGTAAAATGTATGTAAGGTGGACCCTCCCTGGTGGTGCAAGGGGTTAAAGTGCAGCACTATGAAGCTATTCACACTGCTGCTGCACAGTTCAGTCACCAGCTGGGGAGGTGACTCATGGGTGCAGCAGACCTCTCCTGACCCACCTGCTGCTCCCCTCAGCAGTGCATTTCAGTAGATCTCCCTGTTCTGCTCCCACTCTGTCTCTGGTGACCCTCTCACCACCCCCCAACACCTTGCCAGGGTGTCTCTGGTCTGAACCAGAGTTCTTATAAGCATAAGTAAATAAATCTATTTAAAAAAATGTGTGCAAGGTGGGTGACTTATACAACAGAAATTTATTGTCTTACAGTACTGGAGACAGGAAGTCTGAGGTCAAGGTGTTGGCTGGGTTGTTTCTTTGTCAGAACTGTGTGAGAGAGCATGTTCCAAGCTTCTGGCCCACTCCGGGTAGGTTGCTGACCATCCTGGTTTCACTCTGACCTCCATGCATATCTGTCTGTGGGTCCAAAGTCCTCTTTTTATATGGGCAGCAGTCATAGCAGATAGAGGCACACCCTAATGGTGTCAGTTTAATGTGACCATCTCTGCTAAGACTGTCTCTGCAGTCAAGGTCCCAACCTGAGGTATTGAGGGTCAGGACTTGGGGAGGGTACAAACAACTGGTCTCCTTTCTGCTGAGGTGTCCCTGACACCAAGACCACCTTTGACTTGCAGCAGAAGCGGGCAGAAGTGGACAAGTTCTCGCTGTGTGATCATGTGGTGTTGGACGAATGTGAGCTCTCCTTCCAAACCCTGGGTTCTCATGTTGGTGCTGAGGCTGACAAGGTGAAGAGCTGTGGGGAAGATGGTTTCACATCTGAGTATGGTCTCAGCCCTTGGTGTCATGGCGCCAAGAAGTCATCACCCTGTGTAAACCTCCGGGCTTACCATAGGCACACAGGGCTGCCGGTGCCTTAGGAAAACCTCAGGATGCTGGGACAGGTTACCCGGTCCATCCACAGCAAGGTGCAGAACAAGGAGTATGTTGCAGAGGCCCTGTGAAGAGCCAAGTTCAAGTCCCCTGGTCAAGAGCTACACGTGGAAGGAGCGAGGCTTACCAAGTTTAACATGGATGAATCTGAGGACACGGTGGCTGAACACCGGCTGGTCCTGCATGGTGGTGAGCATCTAATTCATCCCTAATCATAATGCCGAGGAAAAGGAGCGCACCGCACTTGGGAGACCCTGGAACTGCCCTCTCCTTAGTCACGCCCACCAAGAAATCCTACTTCTAGGAATCTTCTCCTTCTCCTCTTCTGAAACTGACAAATGCCAAACCATCACAAAGTTAAAAAAATTCCATGGTAGCTATCTTAGTAATCCTCTGGATGGGAGAAGTTCGCATTGACTGCGAGCCCTGCACGTTTGAAACCCACCTGCACCTGGGTGGCCAGGCGAGCTGGGGGGACTGAATTTTTTTTCTTTTTTTTTTTTTTAAGATTTATTTATTTATGCATACAGAACTGGGGTGCAGGCCAGAGGTGCAGGGGCTGTGAGAGGATTCACCAGAGACAGAGTGGGGAGCAGAACAGGCCGACCGACAAAAGTACATTGCTGAGGGGAGCAGCAGGCGGGTCAGGAGAGGTCTGCCGCACCATGTGGTCACCTCCCGGCAGGCGGGGACCGAACTCATGCTGAAGTGGCTTTAGCTTCTTAGCGCTGTGCTTTGACCTACTGCGCCACCAGGGAGGGCCGCAAATAGCTTTTTAAGTTTTATGAAGTCACCTGATCATGGACAGGTAGCTGAGACCTGCCCAGGATCGTGAGTGCCCAGCAAGTCAGGGCCCTTAACCCTGGCTGGACCCTTTCATGGAAGACTTGCCTCTGCACAGGGTCTTCCGGGACAAGTCGCTGGAGATGGAATTTGGCGGATGAAGCGGGTGTTCCTGGAGAAAAAAGCCACCAGAATTCCACAAAAACAGTGTGCGAAGAGACTTGGGGGAATAAGAGCAAACATACGGGCGTGGGGGTTTTGCTCAAGCTCGCGTAGCGGTCAGGGAGCTTGCGGAGAAGGGCATCTTGGGTAATCGCAGAGGTCGAGCAGGGGTGTCCACCCTTCACCAGAGATGGTGGATCCGCCTCAGGGTGCCCCAACCTGAGCTGAGGCCTTACCTAGGAATTTGCCCACAGGCTTGGGAGAGAGACCCTCTGCTCAGCTGAGCTCCAGAGGTCTGCTGGGGAAAGGTCAGTGGCGCGAGGGACACGCTAGCAGGGCGGGGTCCCCCGGGGCTCCTGGGCGGGTGCCTGATGAGGCGCCGGAACAACCTGAACACCAGGGGGAGGAGCCGCCTGAGCGGAGCTTGGGGTTAGGCTGATTTATGGCCTGAAGAGTTACAGCTTTCTTCCTGCCGGGGGGCGGGGAGTGGAAGGCCCAAGTCTCTTGTTTACCTGCCCAGAAGAGGGCACTGTTTAGGGTGGCAAAGTGGCCGCTTGTAATGGGGATTTTGCGCTCTGTGTGACAGGTGCATAGGGGAGACTGGGTCTCGGCTCTCTGGGTGGCTGAGATCTCGGCTTCTGTTGCTGGGGGTGGGGGGAGGGGCCAAATGGACCATGGTGGACGATGGTGGCCGTGTGGGGTGGTGACTGACATCTGTTTATATTCCCTAAAATATAAACAGTGTGGGAAACTGTTACCACAATAAAATTAATTTAAAATAGACCAAAAAAAAAAAAAAAAAAAGAAGACCTTGGCCTCCAGAAGCTCCTTGGGGCTGGAGAAGAAGAGAGGGGAGCCTTGTCCTCTGTAAGAAACCCTCAGTCCTGGACTGTTCAATATGACAGCCGCGGGCCACGTGTGGCTCCCAGCCTTGGGCAGGAGACAGCGGCAAACCAGGATGCCAGTCGGGGGAAGAGGCACTTCAGACACTGAAGACTTAGTATGAAAAAAAGGCCAAATACCTCATTAGTAATTTAAAAATACTGATTATGATTGTGAAACTGAGGGGTACCTGGGGATCCTCAGATGGGAGCAAAAGCCCCATTTTGCTCATTCTAAGGGTCTGGCCATCCGCACACATGAAAACAAAGAAAGCAGACTCAAAGATCTTTAATGGGTGTGAAGTTCAAAGCCAGGGGAGAAGGGTAGGGACAGAAAGAGAGACAGAGTGAGGAAGAAAGGACTGCAAGTAACTGACTGCTGGTCAAACTCCCCAAGTTACCCACCTGGCGGGCAAATGCCCGGCTAAGCAGGTTGGGCACAGAGCAGGGTGACTAAGGCACCTCCCAGCCGTTAGACGGGTCCCAGCAGAGGAGAGACCCAAAAAGTCACAATGGGCCACATGATCCACCATGATGTCAGCTGATGGTGCCATTATCTGCCCACCTGCATGGGCCCAAGAACCACCTCTTCATGCGGTTCCTCCTTCCTCCCTGATTTACCTCAAATACACTTCTGCCTCTCTCTCTCCTCCCCAGCGGCCCCTCCTCATCAGGAAGCCCAGCTCCTGCTGGGTGGGGAGCCCGGGATCTCGCTGACCGGAGATGGGCAGAGGGTCGTTCATCACGAGTGTGCTCCCCTCTGTTCCTCAGACACTCACCTGCTGAAGTGGTATTTTTGGTCTGTTGGGTTAAGTGAAATATATTATTGAAGTTCACTTTGCTTGTTTCTCTTACATGAAACGATGAAGTTACGACGTGGTGCGTGTTTGTGGCCCGTGTCGGGTGTCTGCTGGGTAGTCACAGCAGGACAGGCTCTGCTGGGCCCCTTCTGGGCTCTTCCTTCCCTCTCTAAGCTCTGGGAGCTTGCACTCAAACACTTCAGCAGCAAACCCATGCTCTGCTGAGGGAGAATCTTCCGCGGTTGGAGGGGAGCAGCTGCAAGAAAGGCAGACGGAGCCCCCAGCCCGTGTTCTGCCACAGGAAGGAAGGAGCCTCAAGTCACTGAGGCCAGTGGTTGCACCAGGCTGACTCCTTCCTGTCTCCAGGGACACCAGGACATGTCTGGTGACATCCTTGGTTTTCACAGTGGGTGGGGTTAGTGGTGTGTGTGTGTGTGGGTATCCGTAACCTAGGTGGAAGGCACAGATGTTGCTCAACATTCTACAAGGCGCAGGGCGGGCCCCCACGCCCAGTCCCAAACATTAGGGCCAAGGATGTGGGAAGGCTCTGGCGGTCTTTGTTCAGGGGTCAGCAGGTGACACAGCAGAGAGCCAGAGAGCCTCCCTTCTTCTGTGCCTTTCTGGCTTTTAGATTTTAACCACATGTTTCTTTTTTATTTGCCCGGTGCTTTCTTGATCCTCAGTGACTCACTGCCCTTCCCTTTGTACCTTTGAACCTGTCTGAACTGGTCCTACTGGAGGGAGAAGGCCTCTCCTTCCCAGCTGTGACTCACAGGCCCTGGGTCCAGGTCAAGCCCTCTCCCTTCCTGGATAAGCAGATAAGCTGGAGATAGGCAGAGGGAGTTGGTTCTGTGGGACCTGGCGAGTTGCTGCTCTCTGGTCACCCTTCTGCCCGCTGTTTCTCCCATGCCCACCTCCCTCCGCCTCAGTGCCGGGGCTCACCAGGATCCCCGCGCATCCCTGACTGTGCAGGATGGTCGGGCACAGGCTGTGGCCCAGGAGGAAACTGGCAGAGGCTGATGGGGTTTTCTCACAGGGAATAAAAGCTGTAGCATATTTCAACTTGCATATCTCTTTCCCAGAGTGAACATTTATTTTCAGAGTATGAAAAGGACTACAGTAAAATCCTTGAGTTTTATAGAAAAATCAACAAAGAGGGCCCTCCCTGGTGACGCAACGGGTTAAAGCCAGGGAGCTGACCCCCGTGGCGCCCTGCAGACCTCTGCTGACCCACCCGCTGCTCCCCTCAGCAGTGTACTGCGTCCATCGGCCTGTTCTGCTCCCCGCTCTGTCTCTGGTGAATCCTCTCACCACCCCTGCACCTCTGGCCTGTACCCCAATTCGGTGTGCGTAAATAAATAAATCTTTAAAAAAGAAAAATCAACAAAGAAAGAACCAAAAACTTTACCTCTGGATTTCTTGCAGGAAGTCGAGTCTTGGGGGCCCTCAGCTGGGGAGCAGTGCCGGTGGGGTTTGGACAGGCGCATCTGGGACTGTCCAGCCGGACTTCAGGGAACTCTCATCCCAAACCCAGCTCTGGAAGGCGCCCCCCGCCCCAGGGAGCTCACAGTCTAGTTGGGGACACAAAACCATTGTGAATGATGTTGAAGTGGACTCAGAGGTCTCCGAGGCTTTATAAGGGGATCATGGGACTGGCAAAGGGGAAAATCGAGGCAGGACAGGAGAAGACAAGAATGTGGACATCGGCACCGCCCCCATGGGCAAGCGGGAGCACAGGGGATGTCACAAAAATAGTGGTTAACGCTCTTGGGGTCACAGTAGGGGAACCTGGAGATGTGCCCAGCCAGCAATGCCAAGTTGGCAGCAAGCAGCACCATATAGGTGGCCGCCACCAGCTGGACACACAGATGCGGGGGGCGGTGGTGGAAAGGGTGGCAGGGGGTGGCCGGGCAGATGCTCGGCTGACCCAGGGAGAGCCATGAGGCCATCTGGACGCTCAGTCCACAAAGGACGTGGCCTGGCCCGAGGGGGGGAAGCGCTAGAGCAGCTTGGAGTGTCCACAGTGGAGAAGGAGCGGTCTGTGAGGAGAGGGCAGCAGGAGGAGGTACATGGGTGCTGGCGTGGGGGTGTGCATCAGGGTATCGTGCCCACGTTGTCTGCAAGGGTGGCCAAGGGTGAAAGGGGACTGAGTATGTGAACAGGAGCAGCAGGAAGAAGAGGCCTTTGGCTCTTCCTGCTCCGGAACTCAGCAGGAGGGAGCAGTTGGCGTGGGTGTGTCTCCCCACCGTGGTGGGGATGTACCACTGTGGGCAGATGAGTGAGCGTCCGGAGATAGACCGGAGCCCTCGGCGTCCCCAGAGGGGACTGCAGGAGCTGGAGCGGGCGCACTGGCAGCATTGACACCTGCTCGGAGTATCAAGTCATTTCTTAAGACTCTGTACATGCTTTGATGGTGGACTGCAAAATCACTGGAGGGTGATGGTAAGAGTGGACAGAAGTGTCAGGGAGAGTGAGCTCTGAAGACAAGAGGCCTCAGGGTAGAGCCCTAAAGGAAATTAATTTCAAATTTACACACACTGTTTGTGACCTCTGACTCCGCCCCCCCCCCCCCTTATCCCGGATGCTGGGGCTGATGATTTGATTTGCAGAACCTTGGGAGGAAGGAGGAAGAAAGGGTTAAGCCCTTAGGTCATCGGATCCAGTGCTCACTCCACTTGCCTGTGGCTGAGCTGAGGCCACCCTCCCACCACTCATCCCTGAGTCTTGCTGTTAGGGATCTCTTGTGGGTGTCTCTTCATTGATTACATCTCCAGCTTTTGAGTGCTCCAAGAGAACTCAGATATTGTAAGAAAGCTTTGAGATGGCTTATTGCCGGGAAGATTCCTTTCTTGGGGTTCATCTGCCCCTTTTCCTACTGGCCTGAGAGAGCAGAAATGTGCCAGTGAGAATTGGAGACTAGTTTCCCCAGGAACATATCTGGAACTGTAGGTGGTGGGTGCTGGCGAGATCTTGGGGAGGGTGCCTGGGAATTCTGGGCAGGGGTTCACCATTAAAGCCAGGGTAGACCTTCTTCAGTCACAATGTGTCCACCGGGGGCCCATCTTCTCATGCGATTGAGTCTCCAAAGGCTTTCCAGGCCAGAATGGACATAGGACACATGTCAACACAATCCCCAGGGCGGCTCACAGGGAGTAACTGACTGTGTCCATGGCATCAACTCTGTGTGGTCTTCGAAGGTCTAGACGTGGCTTCTCCAACTGTTACTTCCTTTGACCGCCAGACCCTGGTGGTATTTTGGGCTCTCATGCACACACACACAAATTTATACCATAATAGCTTTCTTCCCTTAAAAATATTGAAACACGGGCTCTTCCTGCTGGCGCAACAGGTTAAAGCACCACATTATGAAGCTCTCTGAAGCCACTGCAGCCCGAATTCGATCCCCGGCCAGGGAGCTAATCCACATGGCGTGGCAGACAACTTCTGGCCCACTCGCTGCTCCCCTCAGCAGTGTATTTCAGTAGATCTTCCTGCTCTGCTCCCCACTCTGTCTCTGGTGAATCCTCTCACCCACCACATCTCTGGCCTATACCCCAGTTTTGTAAGCACCAATAAATAAAATCTTAAAAAAAAATAGATTGCCTCCCCATGAGTTACTGATTAAAAAAAAAAAAGTATCAAAACACATTGCTCCACCTCAAAAAACAAAATGTAATTCCCTCCCCTCCAAAATATTTTTATTGTCCTGATAAAAATAACACATGCTAGGTGTGAAAAATCTAAGCAACACAGAAAAGAATCAAGAAAAAGTAAAATGTCACTTGAAATTCTACCATCGCAGGAAATGGGCGTTGGGGAATGTGTTATTATAAATCAGTCAATATGCTGCTATCTGTTATGTTCTATTGATGGAATCAAGCTATTCAGCTCTCCCGTCACTTTCTTTCTCCCTCACATTTCCCCATATCAACCCATCACCAATGCTCAGCATGGTCGTGGCGTTATCTTTTGTCATACTGGTTGACGTTAAGGCATTTCCAAGTTTTCACTGTTATAATAACCAACCCTCACAGACACTCTGGGGCTTAGGGCTTGAAGAATCAAGTTCAGAGAGAACTGGGCACAGAGAGACTGTTTTCCTAGATCAGGAAGGGAGAAATTGGCTCTTTTCTTGGGGGAGACTGGCATCTTGGTTTTTTACAGTCCCAAGGGAAGTTGCTTTGCCACGCGAAGAAAAGGGCCTTGTGAGGCAAATAGCTTGTTTGTGTAAAAGAAATTTGGTCCCTAGACTACCGGTGTGGGAGGGGGCGTCGGCAGATGAGGCCTGGATGGCCTGTGTTTGCGCATCAGAGGGCTTATTCACTTGGGACAGTTGTCTGGATCTCACCGTACAAGCGAAACACTCACTGCGCCATTGGGCCATGGATGAGCGCTGATTAACCACCGAGATGCTGCCTGTTTTCACGGGCTGTGAGCTCTCCCCCAGCTGAAACCATTTCCCTGCTAAATGCCTCTGCCCACCCTGTGGGGCCTTGTGGGAGGAACATGTACATTCTAGTTCAAATGTAATGTCATGGGTGGGAGGAAGTGCGGAGAGACCTGTTTCCGTGGGATCAGAATGTGATTTCACTATTTTAAAAAATAACCAGGACAACTGGAGACAGGAGACCGTCTAGACCCACGTAGCGTAACTCCTGGGACTGAGAACTGAGACTTCCTGCAGGGACATGACGCTACTCATTGCTCCAGGAAATTCAGACATAGGAAGATGTGACTGTAAAACAGCAAATAATTTACTATTTGTTTCATGAAATTCCTTCAAGTCAATTTGTCTGAGCAAATACTTTGCTCCTCTGAGCAAACAGCTTTCCTAGGAGGACAGTTGATTACTCATCGGGCCAAGCAATTTTCTCAACAAACAGTAGTTTCCTTATCAAGATCTACTTTAATTCAGGTTCTTTCCTTCCAGTAGCTGGCAATCCTGAACTATCATGTCGCACACTCTGTCCAGTTCCCAACTGCTTCTTGCTTTGGAAGATCTGCATTGAAAAACTTGATTCCAGATCTCTACCTCCTATGCTTCCCCCTGATTTTCTTCTTTTGAAACATTATTAAGAGTCTGTATTCTCTCTTACTATGGCAGTTCCAATAAACCTAGCTTGGGTTGAGCTAAGGGTTTTCTGATGGCCTCTGAAGATTTTTTGGCAATTTAGGATTTACTCGCAGGCTTTTGGCTTCCTGTTTAAGCCGCCTTTCTCTCTAACTGGTTGTGAATAAAAGCAGGGCTGTATTGCTTTTAATGCAGTTCACTTCCTCAGTGTATATTTATCAGTCTGTGTGTTTATTGGTAATGCCGAGGGGGTTCACATTTCCTGTGGATGTCAGGGGTGGAAAGAATTTTCCAGATTTTACAAAATACTCCTTTGCACAGAAGAAAATGGAGGTTCTGGCTCTCCTCTGATTAGGGGGGCAAAGTGGTTAAAGTTGGCTACTGTAAGCAACATCACTTCTCTGAACCCGGAATTTTCTTTTTCTTTTCAAAATTCTAACAAAATACAGTGGAATTAAACATCTGATATAGTCCAATACCAGGACATATAATCACATTAAGGCATCAAGGAGAATCAAATAAAACTTCCATTTATAAAAAACGAACATGGCCATTTATGATCTGATAGTTTTTGCTTTTGTTTCTGCCTTCAGAGCTAACAATTGGTTCATAGCACAGTGTGTGACAGGGGAACAGACTTGCCTCTCCTCAGATGTATGTTACCGCCCAGTTGGTCATCCTGGGCCATGTGACCTCCCTCTTCCTCCCGCCCCAGCAACCTTAATTCTGCAGACATATTTCCGGGGTTTGTTTGGGTTTTGTTTTGTTCTGTCAGTTCAAACCCATCTAGTGGGTTTTCCATCCAGTGGGCGAATCGCATCTCGTCCACCCTTGAGACCTGCCTGAACCTGCCCTGCACTCATTTCTGGGGCGCCTCACAGAGAGCACTCCAGGCTTCACTCAGCGGGGACCCAGGAAGGGTGGAGGGGGTGGTGGGCAAAGGCAGCCATCCCAGGATTCCCTTCATTTCCTAATTCTTTCATTGCTATGATCCTATTTCTCTTCCATTCCAGGTTGTTCTTCAGGTGCTATGGAAAAGTGAAAATTCCTGAGTCGAGACTGTGGTGTTGCTAGAAAGCAAAGGTCCTGTGGGAAGTGCAGGGGCGCTCTTTGGCTCTTTTGGCATCTGTAGACACCTCACTTGTGGCGTAGTTATCTGCAAGGGGTTGTACGCACCGGCCCTCAGTGGGGCGGCCCGGACGACCTTAAAAGCGATTGTCTCTTGGACCTCAGTTTCCGCACATGCGAAACAGGCATAACCTACCCACAGGCCTGCTAGAGGAGTGAAGCGAAACGCTGTGTGTAGTGCACCTCCCAGAACGCCTGGCTTCTATACAAACTGATTGCTTATTATTATTATGGGAAAACGCCTTTCTCCGGGACCAGTAGTGTCTTACTCAAGTCCCGAGCCTCACAGGGCCAGTGGTATTCTTTCCATCCTCTGCTGCTTAGAGGTCTACACACCCAGAGGGCGCGGTCAGGACAACATGGCGGCGGTGGCTGACTTCCGGGTTCCCCAGCCACAGTGGGGCGGCCTGTGTGGTGGCCGCGCAGGGCAGGATGGCTCAGCTTGAACACTGAAGACCCGCCCTACTTGGTCACACTCCCTGGTGTGGGAGGGGGCATGCTGGAGGCTTTCCTGGATCACAGCTCTAGAAGCACCAGAGACCCTCACTCACCCTCTGCTCCTATCTCTGCACTGGGGCCTTTGCCCTGGGGAGATGGAGCCTGTCTCTCATCCGTAATTCTCATCTGAACCCCTTGTCCAGTGGCTTTGAAGATGAATAAAGAGAAGGGGGGGGGTCACTACCCAGTGCCGGGAGCTACTGCACTTGTTTGGATCATGTCTCGGTGCATGAACCAGAAATGTGTAGAGACCTTAAGCTCATCTTCACTTGATTCAAAGGATGACCTGTTTCCTGTCCCTCCCTCTGCTATGTCAGAGATGGCATAAATATATCACTAGATGGGTCACCAAAACAAACACACATACAGGCTCAAAAAGCCAACCTCCTAAGAGGAAGAGGAGAAATAAAAATAAATAACCTCCCTTCCCCATGAGGTGCTCCCTTGAGCAGCTTCCTAGTTCTCATGGGGGGTGGGAGGTGAAGGAAGCACCAGGTCTTGCTCCTGCCTGAGGGAGCCAAGTTTAGCTGAGGATGCAGGCACACAGCCAGGTAACCGGGGGCACGGGATTTGCGGGCGTGGAGCTCTGCGCAGTCCCCGTGCGGGTGCTGTTCCCGGAGCGGAGCGTGAGGACGCAGGCGCTGCAGCTATCCTCCACTCAGCCGCCGCAGAAACTTTCATGTGAGGCCACAGAGATTCTCCAGTCTGCAGAAGAGATTACCCGGGGATGAGAGGAGGAGGGTCTTCAAAGGAAGTTTATCTCTGAACAGATTTCGTGCATCAGCAGGTGTCTGAAACACCGCTTTCCGCTGAGTCAGTCTCTGGCTGAGTCCGTCTTGACTTCCCATGACCTCAGGGCTGAGGAATCCAACATTTGTCTTGTCCCCTGCATGCTCCCTGGCGGTCTCGTCTCATGCCTGACCCGACTTCATGCTGCTGCTTTTCTTGTCTTGACCTGGGTTTGGAACTCTCACCCTCTTCTCCTGATACTTGGTCCCGGGCTCCTCCTTGGTTGAGAGTCACTGCTCTGCTCTCCAAGATGTCCTAACTTGTCCCGGCTCTGCCCGGCCAGGACTGCGGCTTGAGTCCTCCCGCAGACCTTGAGGGCCCGGCTCAGCGTCTGTGAGCTCATGGCTGACGGTAGGAAGACGCAAGATGCAGGCGGAGAGCTCTGGGCTCCCGGGGAGTGCATCCAGAGAAGGTGGCCAGGGTGACCATGATGCTTCAGAGGGACACGGGGAGCGGGGACCTCAGCCTTGGTGATGGCAGCACAGACAAGATGGGGCGTGGACAAAGGCGTGGAGATCCCAGATGTCGATTAACAAAGCCGGGGGCTGGGTGGGGACTTTCCACGTTGGGCAGGACCACACCCGGATGCCAGCAGCTTGTGTCCTCTCACACCCAGCGTGGACAGCGCCCGGAGAAGCGGGGATGAGAGTGCAACAAGCCTCTGCTGGAAGCCACACCATGTGCTGGGCTCTCACCATATAAACCTTTACTGGCCAGTCTGGGATCGCTGGCGCTGGATCTGGCAAGGTCAAGGACAGACGGTAGGCAGAAGGCGGCCTAGAGAGGGCAGCTCCAGCTTGGGGCCTCTCTCACGGAGATGAGGATTCTTCAGCGGTGGATTCTGCCACCTTTGTGGTCATGAGACCACATGGTCTCGTTGAGCTTCCTTCAGGCTGACATAGTAAGGGAGCTAAAACAAGGCAGCGACGCAGGCTGGAGAAGTTTCTCAGTAGAAGGAAGACTAATAAATAACAGCAGCTGTTTTGTGCTGAGCATTAATTAAGGGCCTGAGCCCTCTAAGCGCTTTATTGACATCAAACCGCCTTCTGAGGTACTTAGTATCGACAGTCTCCCTTTTCAGGTAAAGAGCCCAAGGTCGGGCAGTGTTGTCTGATGGAGCTGGAGCCCAGCTCTAGGTCGGCCTGCGCCAGATTCCATCCTCTGGCCTGCAAGGTGTTGCCTCCCTGCAAAATTAACAGTGAAACTGGGCTGCAGAGGCAAACCTGAGGAGGCCACCATACATGACCCTGCAAGGTTTGGGGGGCTAAATTGAAAATACCCCAAGGATGCTCCTTTCGGGGTTACTTTGGCAACCTCTTGCTATGTAACCCCCCCCCTACACATTGTATCTTAACATGATGACGAGTGCGGTTTTCTCTCAATTTCCGTGGGTTGGGCATGTGAGCTACTTGGGGCACACTGACTGCCCTTCTTCTTCTTTTTTTTTTATTACAAAAGTTTATTTTTACATCATTTTGCACATTTTTTTT
>NW_004567116.1:5886839-5889082 GCF_000260355.1 Condylura cristata | reverse complement strand
GTGCTGCGTGCTCTTCCTGTGGTCCTCACACATGGCTCGCTGGGCCTCCTCACCGCCCGACGGCCTCGGGCGGGCTTCCAAGGTGGGAGACGTGGAAGCTGGCACCTTGTCCCTGCACCATACGCTGTTGTCAAAGGAAGTCACAAGTGGAGTGACCAGATCAGACATGGCGCCTTTGAGTTTCAGAGAAGCAGTGAGTCTTTTGTATCAGTATAGCCCTTCTGATACTGGGACATAGACTGGAAAAGGCTTTCATTGTTGATCACCATTTACCCAAAATCCAGTTTTAACTGGGCACCCTGGGTTTTCAGTTGCCAAAACTGGCAATTCTAGAGTCACAGGTCTGGGGAACAGCGGCGCCCCATCCTGCACCCCAATGACTGGAGTAGCATGTAAGCTCAGGGAAAGAAGGAATTGATAGTGACCTTCCTGGAGACGCATCAGCGGCTTCGTAAACAGTGGCGCCCATGGGACTCAGTGAGTGATGGGGTGCTCCAGAGCTTGAGGTCGGTTCAGTGGGTGAAGGGGTGTTCCAGAGCCTGAGGCCAGTTCTGGTTCTGCCGCTTTCTAGTTCTGTGACCTCAAGCAGGTTACATTACCCTCTGTGACTCAGTTTCTTTATTTTACACATGGGGTTATTAGTAGTTTGTGCCTCATAGGGGTTGCTGGGAAGGTTTTTTGAGAAAAAATTTTAGGAGTTAGAATGTCCAGAAGGGCAAGGGATGGGGTCATGGCCCTGGAGAGGGTGGGCTCCCCTTCCTCTGTGTGGGGAACTGCTGTGTGTGACAGCTGTGGGATGAGGGTTGTCCCTGCCTGTTGTCTCCATGAATATGTGGTAAAGGTAAGCAGAGAGATCCTAAGCAGAAATAAAAAGTGGAAAGTGTGCCAGAGGTTGCCATAGAGTGTCACGGGCCCATGTAAAATTCATGACTAGAATTTCAAGGGAGGCCAGAGAGCAGCTGCGTTATCTCCAGTGGGTTCAGGCGAGTCCTGGGGTGAGAGCCAGCTCAGGCCTGATGTTGTCCAGCAGCGTCTGTGGGGCCAGAGGGGTTGGGGGAAGGTCTGGGCAAGGGAGTGAGTCGAGGGTGAGCGCAGAGTCTGGGATGAGTAACGAGGTCAGAAGGGCATGAGGGAAGATGGTCAGGAAAGCCACAGATTGGCGGAGCAGGAAGATGAAGGAAATTCTAGGTTGTCAGCACAGGTCGTGAGACGGGGTGGGGTGGGGGGCTGGGGTCAAGCCGTCAAAAGACCAGAATGCTTGAGGGAGACTTCGGAGGTGGCGCACTTGCTACTGGCAAGGTTAGGGGCAGATGGAAGTGGGGGAGCTGGGGCCAGGGCACAGGGAATTGCCCCTGGAGGCCAGGAGCTGGGGGGCTGAGACACTGGCTGGTGCCTGTGGGCAGGACAAGAAGCACATCATCGTGTAGATTCGGGAAATTCACGTTAGGGAAATTGTGTAAGAAGATTCTAGCATGGGTGTGTGGCTGGTGGGACTGGGGTGGTGACATCCACATGGGGAGATGTGAATCTAGTCCCCTAACTCACACACCTGATGTTAACTCAATTAAAAAAAAAAAGAAAAAAATTAGGGCCTCCCTGGCGGTGCAGCGGGTTAAAGCGCAGCACTAGGAAGCTATTGGCAGCCACTGCCAGCATGAGTTCGATCCCCAGCCAGGGAGCTGACCTACAGGGCACAGTAGACCTCTCCTGTATCCCCCCCTACTCCCCTCAGCAGTGTGTTTCAGCAGATCTGCCTGTTTTCTCTCCACTCTGTCTGTGGTGCCTCCTCTCGCCCCCCACACACCTCTGGCCTGTACCTCAGTTCTGTATGCATAAATAAGTAAACCTTAAAAAAAAAAAGATTTAAAGAAGTGTAAGCAAAGATAGACTTTGGTGGTGGGAGGGCTCAGATGACCCTATACTGTCAAGATATTAATAAGGGTGTACAACAATGGCACTTCATTCAAAAATAATAATAAAAAAGTAAAAAAAAAAGTACTTCCATAAATTAAAAAACAAATGCCTGACATAGCAGGTGGTAAGTGCTGGCTACTGTTCCGGCTGGTGTCCAGCCCTACCTGGGTCTGGAGCAAAGGGCAAAGAGCAAAGGGCGCCCGAGTCCACCCTTGGGGCCCACCCTCTTGGGCTCAGGCCTGAGTGAGCCCGAGTCGGACCCCTCCCGGGCAGCTGGCAACTCTGCCCCTCATTGCTCCCTCAGGCGGGTCCCAGACAAGCCAGGCCAC
>NW_004567116.1:5821687-5886404 GCF_000260355.1 Condylura cristata | reverse complement strand
GTGCTTTAACCCGCTGCTCCACCAGGGAGGGCCCCACTTTCCCAGGGTTTTAATCATGTGGGAGCCTGCCACCGAGAGCCGGAGGTGGGCCTCGGGAGAGACAGAAAGGCAAACTGCAGAGTGTCCCATGAAGAAGGGTTGGAGAAGTTAAGGTGGAGAAATTGAGGCTCTCAGGAAAATGCTAGCAAGATCTGTCTGGCCTGAGCTGTCATAAAAGAGGCGACCCGCAGGCTCTATAGCATGCAGAAACAACTTGAGCTGGGAGAGAGACAGCGGCTCCATCACTTCCCCCAGGCGGACTCCTGCCCTTTCTGCAATCAGCAGGGAGGGGGCCTGGTGGCAGGGGGAGCAGAGCGGCAGGGAGTTCGCAGTGCTACAGCTAAGCAGGGGCAGTGCTCAGGGCCCGGGCGAGGGAGAGCACCCTCGGGTGGTGGCCTGCCCCGGCCGTGCTTGGGGCAGGCTTTCAGCTGTGCCTTGCTTTCTGGGTTCCTGTCCCAGCTGGGTTCTCTAGGCTTCCATTTTACGAGCTACCAGATTCCTTTCTAGCAAATTCCTTTTCTGCTTAGGTTAAGAACTCTAACTTGAAGAGCGGCCTTGACGTCTTTATTCCTCAGGCTGTAGACCAGGGGGTTCAGCATGGGGATCACGATGGTGTAGAACACAGAGAGGATCTTGTTGTAGGCTGCGGCGTTCTCAGGGTTGGGCTGGACATAGACCAGGAACACGGAGCCGTAGAAGAGGCAGAGGGCAGTGAGGTGGGAGGCACAGGTGGAGAAGGCCTTGCGTCGGGCCTCCAGGGACCTCATCCTGTAGATGGTGACCAGGATGTAGGTGTAAGAGACCAGGATGGCGGACACAGTGGGCACCGTGACCAGGGCTGAGAAGGACAGCAGGATGATGTTGGCCACTCTGGTGTCTGCGCAGGCCAGCTGCAGCACGGGCAGGATGTCACAGAAGTAGTGGTCGATGATGTTGGGACCACAGAAGGGCAAGATGAACACGTTTCCTGTCTGCACAGCTGAAATGAACACCCCCCCTGCATAGGTGACCACCGCCAGCTGGACACACAAGGACTTGGACATGATGGTGTGGTAGAGGAGGGGGTGGCAGATGGCCACGAATCGGTCATAGGCCATGATGGCCAGGAGCAGACACTCCCCGGTGCCATGGAAGATCATCAGGGCCATCTGGACCACGCAGCCTTCAAAGGAGATGGACTGGTCAGCAATGAGGAAGCTGATTAGTAGCCTGGGGGTGAAGACGGAGGAATTGCAGATGTCGAGGAAGGAGAGCACGCTGAGAAGGAAGTACATGGGGGTGTGCAGGGGGGAGCTGGTGCGGATCAGGTCGATCATGCCCAGGTTGCCCACCAGGGTCACGGTGTAGATCAGCAGGAAGACGGCAAAGAGCAGCTGCTTCTGCTCTTCTTGGTCCGTGAGACCCAGCAGGATGAACCTGGTCACAGTGGTGAGATTCCGCCCCAGGGACGTCCCCCTGGGCGTTTCCACATGGGGGTGGGCATCGGTGGAGAAATGTGAATGTTAAATTCTCAACAAAGGGGTAGCCCTGAATATTCTCCATGACTGGAAAGCTGTTCCCCAAAGCCCTCGTTCACCCCGTCTTGTAACACCATCCCTCAGAAGAGTGTAAAGGCTCTAGCATTGGCCGTGGCCTCCCTGACACCCCTCCACGCTACCCTGCTCTCAAGCAATTGTGCACAACTTACTTCAACACACACTGTGTTTTGCAATATGCCTATGACTGGCCACGTTGATATTTCCTTCTGGGCATGTCCTTGGGTGTCTCCAGACCCAGCTAAGACCTGGCTCCTACCCCCCCTCTTGAGCTGCATAGCTATTTCTTTAGCTGAATTCATGGCACTATATTTTAACATAATGAAATCCCCGTTCCTCTTTCCTTCTGGAGTTTCTTACTCTTATGGTGAGGGGCAGTAAGATACTTACCTAGTGTCTCAATAATTTGTGCCCTGGCATCTACCACGGGGCCTGGTGTCAATGACCGAATGGGAATTCATGCTTACTTACAGGAGACCCTCTCCCTCACTCGGGTCATGGCAACTCAAGCCATCCAGCCAATGCTTTCGAGTCACTTGGGGCACTTTTCTCTCACTTTGCAGTAAATCTTATCAGCTCCACCTTGGAAATAGGCCGAGTTCCTGCCCCTTCTTTGCAAGACACCAGTATGTCTGCTTGGACTACTGTAGTTACTCTTCACTGGTGTCACTGCCCGTGACAAGCGGCGGCCAAGTCAGCGCCTTCACGTGGCCCACGCAGGCCCACTCTGCTGGCCACTGCTCTGTGTCCCCTGTACCTGGTGTCCTGTGTTCTCCTCTTCTCACTCTTACAAGTGACACCTGCCTCCTCACTCTTGTGCACGCACTGTCTCCTCTCCTGGGAACACTCCTGCTCTAATATTCATGGTTTCTTTAGCCTCACCTCCTATAAAGGGAGGTGCTTGTGAGCCCCCCTTCAGCATCCCACTTGCAACTAAATCTGCTCCTAGCCCAGTTCTCCCTGGCCCTCTTCTTGGATTAGTGTTTTCCCTCATAACACTCACTCGCTTCTGACTCTATGGATGCATTACGTTCATTGTAACTGCCTACAAACCACGCTTACATTATTTGTGGGAATTTAATCCTCCTGTTACGATGCAAGAAACATGAAGCCAAACATTGTTGTCAGTTGTCCATTGCTGTGTCTGCAGTGCTGGCATGTAGTCAGGCTTCAGTCAACCATTGTGGAAAGCTACAAAGAAGATACAGGGTCATGGGTCACTTCTGGACAAATCAGGTCACAAAGAGAACAGTTACTAGTCAAGATGGGTGAGTTTAGAATTCCTCTTGCCCGAATCAAATGATAAAAATTGGGAATGATTGTGATGAGAACTGGATAAGCATGAAAAGAAGATGTACAGGGTGTGTGAAAACAGGTTCCTGAAGCTGGGACCTGTAGTGTCATGTTGTCATAGCAGCAGAAGGTGTCTGGGGGGCACCAGCTGGTTGACATGCAGGGGATGAACCCTCCAGAGGGGAGCAGCCAGGTCCCCGCTTAGTCTCCAAGTTTTACCTGACATTCCTGACTCCACAGTCTTCATTAGCTTCAGTGTGTGTTGTGCCTATACGGATAATTTTGTGTAAGATCTATACTATGAGCGTGAATGCGTATTAGAACACACACACATTGAATATGCATACTGTTGAAGGTGCTGAAGCATTTGATGATCTACTTAATTTGTCTTGAAATATGGAGGATGAATAGTGAAACTGAATTAACTGAATTTGTGTTTGATTTGATCCTGCTAAAATGCAGAACCTTTGATTAAATATATAATTTTATTCGGTAACTTTGAGTTGTTTAAATGCTTATGAAAGCTTTTGAAGGGCTTGGGAAACCAGGTGCATTCCATTTGTGATCATCACTTAAAAAGTTGAAGAACATTCAGTTAATTAAGTGTATACATAGTGTTTAAATGTTTAGCGCAAAGCTGGGGGGCAGACTCACCCCTTCCAGAAACAACTAAACTGTCTGAAACAACGCAAAAACAAGAAAAAAAACAGCCGAGGGAAAAGTGGATGACCGCAACATGCCCCAGGAGCAAAGATCAGGCCCAACAAGGGGTCAGAGAGACTTGAAGCGACCTTTGTTTAGCGTCAGAGGGGCCAAAGCCTTCCACGAGGAGAGATGCTGCCGTGCTGCAGCGCCCCCTACAAGTTACTGATGCGGCGTGACTCGAGGCTCCTGAGACCTGACAGGGTGTTGGCTGAGTGGGTGCGTGAGTAGGCAGCCAGGCCAGAGGGGGCGCTGTTGCAAAGCTGCAGGGGTGTTTTGCTGAGCAAGGTGTGAGCCTGAGGCTCTTAATATGGGATAGTTGGCACCAGGAATGGGCAGGGAGAAGCAGGTCAGCACCCCTGGGTCTCCTTATAAAAGCGCTCTTCTTGAAGGCCAGCCTATGATATGCAGAACACCACCATTACCCTCGCCCTGAGGCTGAAGCCGAAACAAAGGAATGCTTGAACAAACTAGAGCTTACAGGTCCAAAGATAACAGGAGCAAACATCCCGGATAAGGCTGCAGGGAAAACAGCAACTCAGGGCCTGGGGCCTCCTATCAACTGCAAGCCCTGCTCAGTTAACCGTGCCCAGCTTAGAAATACCTGGAAATACAAACTCTTAACACATATATTAAATAGTAGCCTAGAATGGGGGTGCACAGGAGACCGCATGACATGAAGACCCAGGAGGGGCTGGCTGTGGCGCTCACCACACTCTGGACCCGCGCAGTAGGAAGTTTGGATTCCGAGGACATCCATCGGGTGTGGGGCGGGGCCACGTGGGCTCCCAGGCGTGGATGTTTAAGATTTGGTGCTGGCCGAGTCACAAAGAAACTGAGTCCTGGGGAGTATAAGGGACAAGGACTTCTGGGAGTGGGTGGGGGGCTGAAATGAAATAACAGAGAAGCTCTGAGAAGTAGGAGGTGTAGACAGTAATCCTGGCGGTTGTGCAGTGAGCGAGGAAGCTGGTATTTGCTAAGCCGCACCTGCGTGCTGTTCTACAGCTCTTCCCACCTTGACCACAGCAGTCTAGGGAGCCTCCCTGGGGGTCACGCCTGGATGAACTGGGTGACCCCATGGAGAGCTAGACGCATAACCCCCTCATTAGCGCCCCAGATCACAGCCGTAGGAAAGAAAACATGACCCAAAACAGAAATTTCTTCATGAGAACCAAGAGGTAAAACAAGGAAATGAGGGATGTACAATAAGCCCCCACAGTTCCCCCAAATGAGAGGGCCCAATCAGAAGTAACTCGGGAGAATGACGAGCCTGAGAGCCTTAGAAACCGTCTTAGGGGAGCCTGTTCCCCCACCTGCAGCTGCTTTCATAGCTGTTCAGCCGCCAGATGTAGAAGGCAGGGTGTTCCCCCTTTTCTCAGCCTCCCAGGTTGACCCAGGGGTGCAGAATTTCCTCCACTTGCCAAGAAGCCAGTGTGGCATTTCTCGTTCTCTGCTGCAAGTCTCAGACCCCACAGTGGAAATCGGGGCCCCTGCCCCCAGGTCTTCCAGACTCAAGGTGCACACTTGCAGGGGTCCACAGTGGCCACGCGAGGCACTGCTCTCTGTCACCTGTCACCCAGGGAATTCTGCTGGGCCTCCGGAGGATTTTGAAAAGGCTGTGGAAGGACTCCATTTCATGGGAGGTAGGCCGAGAAAGAACAAGAGGATTATGTTTCCATTCTAGCTTTCTTTTCTAATGTTTCTGGGGTCTGTGCTTCTGTGTTGCAAACTCAGAAGGGACAACAGAAACTTCCCCTGGTTCCAGTCACCCAGCTCTTTCCAGGAGTAACCACTTAGTTCCTTGGGCTTCTTTCTTTGTTTACTTATTCCGCATGCAAGTAATATATGTACAGCTCTGTTTGCTTTTCTTGAGCGATATAAATGGAAGCAAAAGGCATCCATTGTTCTGCTCCTCAACATTTGAAAACAATTTAGCAGCTTATCTGTGGGAACTTTCCATGTTAGTCATTAATAAGTGTGGCCCATTTTCCCCCAAAGGCTGCACTGTTGTTTGGTGGAAGTCAGGGTTCAGTAGTCTCCCAAGGAGAGATGTTTAAGTTGTTGCCACTCTTTTACAATCACCAACAAAATATCTTAGAGCAGTTTAGGATTGAAGAAGTCTGGTTGGAATCTGGGGGGAGACCCCCAGCGCCCTCTGCCTCCGGCCACTGGCCTTCCAGGTGAGACCCACATACCTGCAGCATCGGCAGGTGGGTTCCCCTGGGAGGTGGGTTCCCCTGGGACCCGGGTCTTCTACTGACTCAAAGCTGCCGTTTAACAAGATCTGCAGCTGATTTTTATTCTGATTTGAATTTGGAACACGCTGACCACAGCCTGAGTGCATTTAGCTTCTGTGCCAGCTGGATGCGGGCTGAAACTGGGAGGCTCTGGTCCCTGTTTGCAAAATGCTCTAGCAGGAACCTCTGTGTCCATCTGGCCCTGAAAGTGACCCCACACTTGGTCTGAATATTGGCCAGGGGCTTGGGTGAACTGGTGAGTGTCACGGAGAGACTGGGCTTTCCAGACAAAGCCCCTGGAAACTGACCTCTCTTCTTAGCAAACCTGTGCCCCAGGGAACGAACACTGGTCCAGGGAGGGTGTCCTCTCTTGCCTAAGAGGTGCACCCAGATTCCTTAGGGGCTTTCTAGTTTCTTTGTTTGCACAAGGAGTAGTGATGAGCAGTTGATCACACCAGTGTTTTTGTTTGTTTCTGTAAGTGGATGCAAGAGCAGCATCAAACTTAACAACCAAGCCTCAGGCAGCCTCCCTGGGGGGGCGGTGTTGGGGGGGCCTTTGGGACAACTTCTTGGTCCTGAGACCAAGGCCAGGAGGCTTTGAATGTGTGGCATGGAGAACCCAGCTTCACCAAATAATGGGGAACCACCAAGTGGCTTAGGATAGCTGGGGAGTGGAGAGATTCTTCACCTACCCACCCACCCCCAATTATTGCAAATGTACCCCCAAATTCATTGCTTTTCAGAAGAGCTTCTCCCCTCCACTGCTGGCTCTCGGGGCTGGCGACTTGTTGGGGAGCACCATGGCCTAGAGTGTGGGCCTTGGTATTGACCTGACTGGGATTTGAACCCCAGTTTCTTCCTCCTATCCCGACCCCGGCACACTGTTCACCTCACTCACTCGGCTTCGGCACAGTGCCCTGGGGTTGCTGTGAGGCTGCAGGGAGCCTTGGAAACACAGGCTGCAGTTGGTCAGAGCCAATATTCCATGATGGTCCTTGTTTGTGAAGAGGGCTTGAGGGCGTGGGGCCCAGTGGGGGGAGGAGGGGAAATGGGACACCCGTGTGCACTGACCTGTGCAGCGGCCATCGCCCTCCAAGGCACGCGGTGGACCTGAGCTCCCTGGGAAGGCGTCTGGCCGAGCGCTTACGTGGCCTTCCTGGGACCGGACCTGTGAGGATTCACTTACTTTGGAGGGCACCAGGGGCTGAACAGGAGGACAGTCCCTGTCCCGGGTCACCCCGGAGCAAGGCTGAAGATGGAGCCTCTGTGGGTACTTGAGATCTGAGGCCTTCCGCTCCTGGCCGGGGGCTGACGCTCCTCACTCCAGTCCCCTGGGTCCCCTCACTTAAGTTTAATGAGTGTGATACTCCAGAGGGGGGGAAGCTTGCTCGGGATCATCTTCCCAGGGGCTTGAGGCAATTAATTCCCGCCCGCCTCATTATCGGCAGGAGGTTGTTAGTGATGTGCTCCCTCTTTCTCAATCCCATTAAGACTCCCTGGCAGCTGCTTCAGTGCGAGTTCGATCCCCGCCCCGGGGGTGACCCACATGGCACAGCAGACCTCTCCTGACCCGCCCGCTTTTCCCCTCAGCAGTGTATTTCATTGATCTGCCTGTTGTGCTCTCCGACTATCTCTGGTGAAGCCTCTTACCACCTCTGGCCTTACCCCAGTTCTATGTACATAAATAAATAAATAAATCTTTAACAACAACAACAACAAAAAGACTCCTTTTTTTTCTGATCATACACCTCATCTTGAGTGGTAATAATAACAATGAACATTTAAAGATGTTTTGTCGATTCACCGTCAGTTACTTCTGGGGGTACCACTTCACCCCCATAGGTGAATGTGCATCACTTACTCCCCACCGGTGCTCCAGAGCCACCACCCTGCCTTCCCCACCTCCCCTCCCAACATCTCCCCACCCCCGCTCCCCACACCTCCCACCTGTTCCCTGTGATAACCAGTATATTATTCAGAGTCCAGGAGTTACTATTGTTTGCTGGTTTGTTCTTTTTAGTTATTTATATTCCACAGATGACTGAGAGCATCTGATAACTGTCTTTCATGTTCTGACTTATTTCACTGAATACCCTCCCCTCAAGTTCCATCCATCGTGGCCAAAAGGCACCACTTCATCTTTTTAACAGCCGAATAGTATTCCAGTGAGTATGTGTAGTCTTTGATTACTTTTGCTGACATTTGTCAATGAACACACACACATACCTGTACATGTACTATTATATGTGATGATTATTTACACAGATCTCATCTTAGCAATGTAGGTAATGTTGCTATGAACACAGGCGTGTATACATCTTTTTTATATTCATGTTTTCAAATCTGAGTAAATACCTGGAAATAGTTATGGCTGGAACATGTGAGGCTTCCATTTTATTTATTACATTTTAATTTCTGTTTTGGAATCTCCAAACAGTTTTCTGTCAAGGCTGCACCAAATTACATTCCCACCTGCGGTGGCTCAGGGCTTCTTTTTCTTCACATCCTCATCAACATCTCTTGTTTCCACTCTCTTTGAGAGAGGTGAGGTGATTGCTCATGCTAATTCCAATTTGCTTTTCCCTCTGAACAAGTGATACAGAACTGGGGTACAGCCAGAGGTGCAGGGGTGGTGAGAGGATTCACCAGAGACAGAGTGGGGAGCAGAACACGCAGATTGATGAAGTACACTGCTGAGGGGAGCAGCGGGCGGGTCAGGAGGGGTCTGCTGTGCCTTGCAGGTCACCTCCAGGGCTGGGGATCGAACTTGTACTGAGGTAGCTTGTAGTTCTGCATCCTAACCCGTTGTGCCACCAGGGAGGGCCGATTTCGAGCACTTTTTCCTGTGCCTGTAGGCCATCTGGGAGCCTTCTTTAGAGAAATGCTTCTTTAGGTCTCTTGCTCACTTCTGGAATGGGTTGTTTGCTTTTTTAACTGTGAACATTTGTGTAATTTGGCAATAGCTTGCGAACGTGTTGCTTCTTTTTATGCTCACACAAATCCTGGGCAGTGTACTTGGCAAACATCATTGTCTACACCGTACAGGAGGGACGGGGCACCGCCCGCCCAGGGTCGGAGCTGGTAGGTGTCACAGTCGGGATGCACCCAGGACTCTTCTGGCCTTCAAGCTTTGCTTCCTCCAGCCTCTGGTTCTGTACCTTGGGGTTACTTTTAAAAAGTTTTTTTAAAAGATTATTTATGCATATGAGAACTGGGGTGCAGGCCAGAGACTCAGGGGGGTGAGAGGATTCACCAGGGATAGACTGGGGTGCAGAACATGCAGATCTACTGAAATCCATTGCTGAGGGGGACAATGGGGAGACAGGAGAGGTCGGTTGCATCACGTAGGTCCTCTCTCTCACGGGGATCGAACTTGTGCTGCTGTGGCTGCCGATAGCTTCAGAGTGCTGAGGCATAACCCTTTGCGCCATTAGGGAGGCCCACCTTGGGGTTACTTGGGGTCTAGTCTAGAGAGATGATAAACCCAAAATGTTTTCTAGGAAAAGCCTCAGCAGATGCAACCTCACCCTCAGTGTATCACCCACCTTGATTCTGGTAACGGGTCGGCCACACTCCTCTCTGTAGACAAGGACCCCTGCAGACTGGGGTCCCTGCAGAGTGGGGTTCTGCATGCCCCAGGACCTGGATGGATCCTCTTGCTGAACGCCAGTGGGGGGCTGTGGTCTGATGCACATGCCACTTTTCTGTGGGGTCCATTCTTCTTCCCTTCTTTGCTGATTTTTCCTGCATGTCAGGGACCAGAGCCTCTTTCACAAGTCCAGGGAGCTCGTCAAGCTGCATCCTCTGGGGGCCCCTCTTGTGACAGGATGCTTGTCTCCACTCCATGTCATTAGCATGGCTGGGAGGTGTCCCTGGGTTCCAGACTTTTTCCTCTTGCAGCTGCTGGCCCGAGTCACCTCCTGCCTGGAGGCGTCTTCCCACCTCTTGTCCCTGTGACTTTCTGTGACTTCAGTTCCTGTTTCTTTCCATTTGGCCACAAGTGTCTGAGTCACCCCTCAGTGGCCTCAAGACGTGTCACCTTTTTACTTTATTTTGAGAATCAGGCTGAGTATCTTGCTGCTGAAGGAACCTGTAAAGCGTGTTTATATTATGTGAGAATAATTCTCCATAGAAAAGAAGAGCACACAGTGTCAAGGGGCTGTGAGGAAGCCGGAGACTGCGTGGGAGGGCTTACGGGGGCCACAGATTCATGGAGCACGGAGCAGTGGCATGAAGCACTTAATGGTCAGGAGGTCCCAGACTGGCACCCTTGGGTGATGCCCATTTTGGGTCCCACTTGTTTTCTGCTTGAGATAGTCACCCAGGGAGTTTTAAAAAACATTCATGCTTTTTATCTTGGTCCTCCTTAGGCCAAGATAAGCAGAATGAAGACTTAAATCCCAGTCAGTATCTTGCCTGCTGCTCCCCTTGGGAGTGTATTTCAATAGATTTGTCTGTTCTGCCCCCTATTCTGGTGAGTCTGCTCACCCCCACACCTCTGGCCTACACCCTAGTTCTTGTATGCATAAGTAAATAAATCTTAAAAAAAAACAGTATAGGTTTTAAAAAAAAAAGATTTATTTTATTTATTTATGCATACAAAGACTGGGGTGAAGGTCAGAGGTATGGAGTGGTGGGGGTGAGAGTGTTCCCCAGAGGCAGAGTGGGGAGCAGAACAGGCAGATGCACTGAGACACAGTGCTGAGGGAGCAGTGGGCGGGACAGGAGAGGTCTGCTGTGCCACGTGGGTCAGGTCCCTGGCCGGGGATTGAACTTGTGCTGCTTTGGCTGCGGTAGCGTGGTAGGGTCCAAGACTTAACCCCTTGAGCCACCAGGGAGGCCCCCACATCACCTCCTGCTCATTCCTCTCCCAGCCAGTCTAACTTCCTTGCCCAACCGGAATCCATGGTTTCTACTCAAATACCATCTTCATGAAGAGGCCTTTTATTTAAAATTTTCTGTTGTTGTGAAACAAGGTTAGTTTACAACATTATACAGGTTTCAGGTGTTCCGTGTTGTAGATCAATGTGACGTGTTCCACCACAGTCCCGCTTCCTCCCATCCCCATTTAACTAGCCCCGCTGACCCGTGTCCTTACCCTCTCCTCCTTCCCTGCCGATAGCCCCTATATTGTTCCTATCGTCTAGGGGTTCAGTTTTGCTTTGCTCATTAGTTTTCTTTATTCTGTGCATGCAAGTGATATCATATGGTGTTTGTCTCCATCATATTATTCCTCTTAACAGGAGAGACTGTTTTGTGATCTTATTTAAATAGCAATACCCAATTTTCTAGCCTTCCCCCCTCTTTTTTTTTTTTTTTAATAGCACGATCACATCTGCAATAGTATCTGCTTGTTTATTTTTCATGGTCTGCCCACTTCACAGGAATGTAAGTTCCATAAAGACAGGGATTGTGTCTGTTTGTCAGTGATGTATTTCTGGGGCCACAGGGCCCCAGAACAGAAAAACACTCATTAAATGTGTGACTTTACAGCCGCGCCATGTGGTCACCTCCGTGGCAGGCGGGGATCGAACTCATGCTGAAGTGGCTTTAGCGTCTTAGTGCTGTGCTTTAATCCGCTGCGCCATCAGCGAGGACCGACATTATACCTTTTATACACCTGAATCCTTTTCAGGCATCATGTGTGTCTCTTCTCCTGCTCCCTCCACTTCTGTCCACCCCAACAACAAATGGAAAAGAAGCCACACAGGTCACTGGGCTGAGAGGAGGAGGCGGCTGACAACCGGGAGCAGAGGTTGGCACAGTCTGGTTGGGATCGTCTTAGTGGAGGCTGCCGTGTTTGAACAGAAAGGCAGACTCTGAGGGAAAATAATCTTTGCAAGATTATTTTGTGGGCTTCTTAGAGGTTCACATCAGTCAAGGAGATGGTAGAAATGTCCCACTGCCCCCGGGGCAAACCTATAGGTAAGGCGGAAAAGGCAGAGACCTAGAAATGATAAAAATAGGAACTTCTGAATTGGATTCCTTTGAGATTGTGAGCTGTAAAATGGGGTGTGCACCTTTTCCATTTTCTGTCTGCGGGGGAATGAATCAGACGAGGCTACCTGCCTAGAAGGGGCTGTAGTGAAGCGGTCAGTGAAAAGTACAGGCTCCCAGGGTCAGTTGAGACAAACAATTGGATTGTTCAACAGAGAGAATGGGGTGTATTGTACAAAATTTGGAGCGATTTTCAATGAATGTGTGGGTCCAAGCTCGTCTTGGTATTCAAGTGCCGTTATTTGTACAAAGAATTAATTTTTTACCTTGAATGGGTTGTTGTCTTCTTTGGTATCTGCTGGGAGTTAATTGATTTCCAAAACAGTGAGTACACGGTTTTTCGGTTTCACCGAGGGTGAATGGCTTCTGTGTTTCAAGGTTGCATGCTTTCCTGCATCTGGTCCAGGCGGAGATAAGAACTGTAGGGCTGCGGAAGACAATCGACTGTTCTGGAAACGCACATGTCGCTGGGCTCCATGAGTCGGCTCTGTTCTTGACCCCACACCCACATTGGAGCAAGAACCTCCTTGTCACTGCCCAGAAAGCCAGTCCATACCATGAAGGATTAATGAATAATGACAATGTCTTGGGGAGACGGAAAAGCTCTGTTAGTCCTGGGGAGACAGTTTTGATGCAGCACAAAACCTACAAGATATCCCGTTCAGCATGTTTTCCTCCCAAAGGGGAGAGGCTCACATTCCCTTCAGCGCTTCCCTCCCTCGGTGTTCTTAAACCAAACAGTGGAATCCTTTTCAAAGCCTTTCACTGCTCCTCCACCCTGCTCTCCTGCCTGGCAGAGGAAAGATCCACTCCCCTAAGAAAGAAGACAGGGGTTAGAGAAGGGCTGGGACTGGTCATCCACCCCTGGGCGTCTGACTTTCCTCTTCATGCTCAGAGGCACAAAGGGATGGAGGAAAAGAGAGCCCCGGAGGCATTGCCTGCCCCCCAAGTGGCTTCAGCCCCCCTCTCCTGAGACTGATCCCCCCACTGTGTGCTGAGTGAGAAGGGGATGTGAGTGTGGATTTGTTGGGTCCCGCCTGAAAGGTTAGGGGTCAAAAGGAGCAATGGTGAGGGGGTGCTCCCAGTCTGGACCCCTGCCGCTTTTTCTTCCTCCAACTTCCTCATAGCTTGCAACCCCGCAAGGAACATCCTTGAGTGAATTCTCTGTGCTTCTCTCCCTCCTTCCTTTACCCAGTTTTCTTCTCCTTTGCATTCCCTCTCCCGCCTCCCTCCCTCCTCTCTTCCTAAACACCTTCTGCACCCTGCTTCCCTCCCCTCGGGGACAGGAGCACCCCTCTGCGGGCCTGAGAGCCACACACCACAGTCCTGTTGTTGCCAGCTGACATGATGTGAGTGTCTGAGTGTCGGGTTATTCCTGGTGAGTGGCGCTGTGGGCAAGGTGCTGGGGGCGGGTGCCTCTCTGCCCACACCCTGCTGCTGGCTGGGTGCAGGCGGGTGTGAGAGTAAGTCTCAGACCTCTCGCCAGTTGCTGTCCAGTCCCTTCCTGCTTGCCCGGTCTGGAGGCGGCAGGGGCTGGGCTCCATCACCGCAGGAGGGCTCTGGTCTGAGAGGTGTGGTCCACAGCAGGCATCTCTCACGAGAGGATAGGCACATTCCTCCTCCAGGTCGGGAGAAAGGGACCCAAGGGCCTCGAGCTCAAGCACTCCCTTTTTTTGATAGATTGCTGGGCTGGCCTTATTCACGAAAGGGCAGGACCCTTCTACTAGATCAGGGGAATCCCAAGAGTCCCTCCCTGTTCTTACTGAAACAATTAGAGGTGCTCTAACATATGATCTAGGCATCTTTACTCTGCTCATGACATTTGTCCACACTTGTTTTGCCTTTTTTCTTTCTTAAATATATATATCTATATATACATATATATATATATATGGATGTATATGTATATATAACACACATAACATATATAATATACACACATGTATCTACATCTTTTTATTACAGTCACATATATAAATTACGAACATTATGTATTCCTTAACATTTCTATTTTCTTTTCAATTCTGACTCCAAAATGAATCATGTATCACAGACTCAGAATAAATCACAGCCCTAATTCCTCCAGTCAAAGCTTCTTTGAATAGTCCTGTGCCAACTAGTTTGCCCGCGGGGCTGAAGACCGTAACTTTCTCTAGTAAGTTCCTGACGTTAGCTCAGCTGCTCAGAATTGTCAAAGCTGAGGCTGCTGGGATTTTCTTTACTCTCCTTCCTGTCTCAAGATGCTCCAGCACAAAGACTGCACCATGCAGAGAGGGGTGTTTATTTTGTTAGTGCAGTATCTCTGTGGTTTGGAAGGGTGCCTGGCACATAGTACATACTCATTAACTAAATATTTGTTAGTGGCTTGTTTAGCTTCAGCTATCACTTCTGAGTTCCAGGCAGCAGAAAACAGGACAGGATGCAAAAGAGGGGATAACCTCTATGTCAAGAAAATCAAACATTCCCAGGAAATCCATAGCTAATGCATTGACATCTGTTGCTCAACCCACATGAACAGCACTGGCCAGAGCTCAGCACCACCCAAATACAGACTGGGACATAGAGTCTTCAGTTGCCACATTTCTGCTTCCCACAAAAAATGACTATGTGTGTGTGTGTGTGTGTGTGTGTGTGTGTATGCGCGCACGTGTGTGTTTTGGTGAGTGAGGAATTTATATTGAATAGCAGTGAGGAAAGCTTTTGCTGGGCCTTGTGTACATGTGTGTGGATTTGTCCATCCAAGATCTTGAGTCTGGAGAATGTGAGAGGTGGCTAGACAGATGGACAGGCAGACAAGTGAGCAGGCCACAGAGAAAGAAGGGAGGCAGAAAATTAATCAGAATCGGCAGAAAAACAGTCTGATGGGGGAACTTGTGATTGGCTCTGTCTAGGACTCAGATGTCTTATTTGTATCCAACACTGTTCCTAAAAACCAAAAATTAGACCTAGAGTTTCCACAATGGGCCTGAGCTGAGCACCACTACTGAAGGAATAAGGTAACAGTGATTTGCTTAAATCAAGTGTTATTTTTTCCTGGTGGGCTTGGTGGCTTTTGTCTTTCCACTCATTGCTCTTACTCTCTTACCTTTTATCGGTGAGACTCTGCCCAGACTCTCTACTTTACACATTTCCAGAACTGGCTATGTGGTTTGTGGGGCCCCAGCAAAATGAAAAGTGAGGTTAAAAGGTATTCAGAATTTCAAGATGGCGACAGCAGAAGTTTAGGTCAACCAAGGGGCCTTCTGAGCCTGGGGTCTTGTATTCACATGTTCATGAAGCTGGCTTGGTGTATAACTATTTAATGAGATCTTCAAAGCTTAGCCTTGTGGTCTCCGAATTGTTTTTTGAGACTTACTCTCAAGACCCCATCCCACAGGGCCAAAGCATTCTGTGTGGGCCAGTTCTTCCTTGCTTCACCTGGTATTGAACTCAGACTAACACTCATAAGGATTCAAAAATTATTTTAATTTTATCAGTAGAAATTAGGAGTGACTACCCCAAAAGAATTATTGTGGTTAAACATAGGGATTGAAAGTCTGATTTTCATGAGTGTTTCTTTGTATGTCAGCAAAAGAAACCTAAAAGATATCAGTACACAGGAGGAAGAGAGCATGAGAAGGGAACAGAGCAACCGACAGCAACCCTTTCAAGGGTCAGGAAAAGCTAACAAGATTTCAGTTGAGTGTCAATGTAGAAGGCCTTAAAAACTCAAGAACTAGAGACACATGGTACCCCAAAATGGGGTGGGTTGGCCTAAAAGCAGGAATACAGTTGAAAGTTCAGATGAAGATCTTGTTCCTTATCTTATACCAAAAAACACTGGGGGAAACTTTTTCCTTTAGAGAAATTAACCACAGAGTTTTTGGATTTGGGGATACCTGGCAGAATTGTGGGAGTTACCAAGTAGCAGGCTGAAAATAATGATTACCTGCAAATCTACAAGTGGATTCCCTAGTCTACATACTCCGATGTGATGCCCAAATGCAGGTGATTAGGCTCATTACTACCAAATAGCAATGCAGAGAAGGTCCTCTCTGCAGAGAAATGTATTAGCCCGTGTTCCCCAACTCCAAAGGCCTTAGCCCCTCTCAAATACCCTTTGCTAATATCTAGGAACTAAGAAGTCCTGTCCAGAAATGTTGAGGTGTGCCTCACTCTTAAATGTGTATGCAGTCAAAGGTTTTTTGGGGAAGAGACTAGAAAGACAAGATCAGAAAAGGAACTTGGGGGAAACAATACAGGCGTCATTTCAAAAACATTTGTAAATGATATATGAAATATGAGGGAGGATGTATGAAACAGCCCATCCTCATCACTTTTTGTTTCCATTCTGTGTTTTTTTTTTTTTTGTAAATCCACTATATCCTGACAGTAGATAAAATACCTGCAGTTGTTTACTTTTTGTCACTCCCAGTTGAGTGTATGCTCTGTAATAAGAGACTCCATCTTGTTCATTTTTCTATCACAAGTATAACTGATTGAGTGCATAAAATGAAGCCATAAACAAGAACAGGGTACTATAAAAAAAGGAGCAGTAAAGAGTAGAAAAGACATTAAACTATTAATGGTGTGATAAAATTTAAAATGTCAACATAAGATCTGTAAAATAAAATTGAGGAAATATACAATAACACAAGTAAGAAGTGGAAGAAGATAGAATATAATAATGGAAAATAATAAGGAAACCAAAAGAAAGTTAGAAGATCAGGCAAAGGGTTTTAACACCTGAATAACAGAAATTCCAGAAAGAGCAGAAAAGTTGGGGGGTAAAAGATTGTCACAGAAATGGTAAAAAAAAAATTCTGGAACTAAAAGAGATGAGTTTCCAGAATTCAGAAGTTCACTGAGTGTCTCTGGGAAAAAAAATACAGAGTTGCCTCAAGACATGTAACCCTTAAATATTAAATAGTAGAGATAATAATAATGCCCTAGAAAGCTTCCAGAGGCTACAAAAGAGACCACAAGCAAGAGGAGTAACAGAATGGCATGGCACTACTCAGCAGCAACACTGGATACCAGTTTATGGCTGTCTTGTTCTTGCTTCATGTTCAAAAGATAAGAGAATGTGCTCTCCAACCTTGATTTCTATATATATAAACTATTAAACTAATGTGATGGTAAAAGAAAGAATTGGTTGGCTATATCAGGTTATGAAAATATATCTCTTTTATGCATTCTGTCTCAGGAAGTTACTAAGAAAATGGAAACATTAGGAAATAATCCAAGAGAGGGGAAGATCTAGAATCCAGCAAATAGAAAATGTAAAGACGAGTATAGGAAAAGTGATCACTCTCGATTTCTGAGGGTGGTTCAGCATCAGAATAAGAGGGCAAGCAGTCCAGAGTGGAATAAGAATGTACAGGGAGCAGGAGGTCTGTGTCTGAGATACACATAGAACTAGTAAATTTCCTGATGTATTTGTATGTAGATGTAGATGGATTTTTAGTTCTCTTAGGGATAATTTGAGTATGCCTAATTACAGATTCAAAATAAAACACAGGGCAATTACTAATTTGAGAAAATCAAAAAGTCACACAAGAATATGTGATCATAACATACCAATTAACTCAGCTACATTGTATAGTTAATAATGTTACATTATATAATCAATGTGTAAGCATTAAATATCAATTTAACAAAAATTTTTGATGTAACTTTGTTGAGAAAATGATATCACTGTAAGATAAGGATATGCGTGTGTATGGGATTAAAAGAACTAAATCTTTGTTTTCCATGAAATCAAGTCATAAATCCAAATCAGTTAAAAATCTGGAAATGAAAGTCAAAAAACCTTGTCAGCATGTGATCTAGAAATACAACTGTAAAGATGGCAAAAACAAATGGTGTTGAAAGTGATTGCTTTGGACTGTGGAGACTGGGTACAAAGAGGAGTGGAACAGGGAAGCTTTCTCTTGTTCCAGGTCTCGTGGTACTGTTTGACTTTTTAAACAGCATAATGAGGTCCTTTGATAATAAAAGATAATTGAGAAGCAGTATGCTAATGAAGGAATGTGTCTTAGAAACCAACTCAGCTGTAATGGATTGCCTTCATGGTGTGGTGTTAACAGTGGAGGCTTGGAAACAGCTGCATGATTGGGTTTAGTCATGTGGAATGTGGTATCTCCTTTGAAGCCATCACGAGCTTGTTTTTTTTACTCTGCGGGAAGAAAAGATCTGGGAACTGAGGTATGGAAATGGACACAGAGTTTCACCGAACATCCAAGGATAAAAAAACATACAAATAGCACACGACATTTAGTTGTATCTCCTATGCTCTCCCCTCAACTTTCTTTTGAGCCCATTTCTCTCTCCAGTTATTGCCCTGTTTTTCCAGCATCAGTTTACAGCCACATTTCTCAAGTTGTCCATACTCATTGTCTTTTATTCTTCTCCCATTCTCCCTTGAACTCACTGCAGTAAGTTTCCACTCTCACTCCTCTCTCCCAAACAGCTAGCTCTTTTTGAGATCTTTAATGGCCCCTGTGTTACTAAATCCAATTGTGAAGTCAGTGTCTTACCTAACACATTGGCAGTGTTCCGCATAGTCGATGATGCTGTCTTCCCTAATCCTTCACTTGGCACCCACACAGCTTTCTCCTGGGTTTCTTCCTCCCACTGGCTGCTGCTTCTCTGTCTGTTTTGTGGGTTCCTTCTCATCTCCCCAGCGTCTTAGCGTGGAAGTGCCAGGACAGCTTCTTTTCCTTCCCTACACTTACTCTCTACACGAACCCAGGCCATTTCATTGCTTTAAATATGATCGAGAAGCTGAAAATGTCCATATTTTATATCTTCAGCCCACATCTCTTTCCTGAACTTACAACTTGCTGACCTGGCTTCCTGCTTCATCTGTCTACTTGGAACGCTCAAAAAGACCATTTTTATTAGGTCTGAAACCAAACTTTTAATGATCCGCCAGCAAGCTTGCCACTTGAGTTTGTGGTATACCTGTTCTTCTCGTGGTCACATTGGGCCTTGATCACATTGGACCTTCTTTCCCTTGGCCCCCACACCCCAAGAGCTAGAATTTCCTCTTTTCTGTACTCTCCAGGTGGATCCGTAACCTCATGCTTCTCATCTCTTCTACCCATGAGTCTCACCGAAGTCACTGTGAGTTTCCACCTGGATGGTTGCCATAGCCTTTAACTAGGCTTCCTACTTCTGTCTTCACCCCTTTGCAGTCAATTAAAAAAAAAAGTCAGGGCCCTCCCTGGTGGCACAGTGGGTTAAAGCGCAGCACTAAGAAGCTAAAGCCACTTCAGCATGAGTTCGATCCCCACTCCTGGAGGTGACCCACATGGTGCAGCAGACCTCTCCTGACCCGCCCGCTGCTCCCCTCAGCAGTGTGCTTCATCGATCTGCCTGTTCTGCTCCCCACTCTGTCTCTGGTGAATCCTCTCACTGCCCCTGCTCCTCCAGCCTGTACCCCAGTTCTGTGTATATAAATAAATATTTAAAAAAATCAATAATGAACTATAGAAATGATCCCTGAAAGTATAATAGAGTAAAAATGAAAACAATGAACAACTATAAACCAGAGACATTTTATGGGGGTGGGAGGGGGAATGGGATCAAAACTGGGCTAGGAAGAGTGCGCTGGACTATGGTGATGGTACACAGGTGAAACAGGTGAATTGGTGGTGGGAAGCCCATGGGGATTACAACTGAGATGAAAAATTGCCAAAAGGAAGAATGATGTAGGGTCAGAGGTTGTGTAGGTAGCATCATGGAATTGTACCTATGTTCTGGTTATGACATGTGCTTTGTGACTTAAAAAACTTATTTACATAATCCTGAGGTTAGCTCTGAGTTCCTATTTTTGAGTGTGTATGTGAATTTGTCCTTGCCCTGAAGCAACTCTACTGTAGAGTCTGGAAGCTTCCAATTGTTTTAAACCTTGCAACAGTCTTGAGACCTACTAGTTTTCAGCTTGGAGATTGGAAAATGTAGACCAGAGAGGTTATGTGCCTTATTTAAGGCCACACAGCAAGTGAGTGGCTGAACCAGGATGCCAGGAATCCTGGCTTGGAGTGAGACCTCACTCTCTCTTCCTGGAGAATTAGCAGACCCTGTCAGAGACCAAGGCTTATTTCCCCATGAAAGTGAGGTTCCTTCTAGCCCCAAAGCTCTTTGCTGCCCTCTCCTGACTTCCTCAGCAAAGGTTGGGTGAGAGTTGCTGCTGAATGAACTCTTTATGCCCTGGAGTCTCCAGGTTACAACCTGTGCCCTCTCTACCTAAAATTTCATATCCTCATCCTCTCTGGTCCCCAGATGCTGAGTAATATCTGACTGAATTTCTTGCTACTGACTGGCTCAGACAAGTTGACAAATAATATTGATCACCATGCTCTGCTTCACGATTACTGAGGATTCTTAATCCACCAGTTACCGTAGGGTTAGCTCTTCGCTGCTTTCTGATGAAATTCAGGTCACATAACCACACTTTGATATCTTCCAGAGAATGAGGTCCTTGAAGGCAAGCTCCACATGGTATTCCTTTTTCTTACTCCTAATTCCTGGCAGATAGGATGCTATTAAATATTTGTTAAATGAATGAACGGCCTTTATTATTGTGATTTATAGTAGGAACTATGTCCATTTGGTTATCATCCCATTTCTGGCATAAACAACTGGAATTTCCTGAGTGATAAGAGCGATAGTGGTGTCTTGTTTGTCGCCACCTGCTCCTTTAAACCACACCTGGCTTGATGAGGTAACTTTTGGAAAGCCCCTAAGGATGGTGGCTGGGGCCAAGGACCACGTGCAAGAAATTGGTACTTTCCTGGAGCGTTTCTGTCTTTGCTGTCAGAATGTCTCAGGCCCAAGGATGGAAAGGCGATTCAGGGAGACAGAGCCTGGAACCTCAACTATGAGCCACCCAGTCTAAGTCCCAATCACCCCAGCCAGCTTCCCTACATGCAGAGGTGAGCAGGAGCATCATATGAGGGGACCCCCCACCCCCCTCTGGTCATGGTGGTTGACGGGCACCTTTGGGTGACAGGACTTCCATAAACTGTGGCAGGGGAGTCCTCGGGCCCTGTCTGTGTGAGCAGCTGCTTCCTGAGCACTTGAAATCATTCATTCATTCAATACTTACTAAATGATCACAGTGCCCTAGGCAGAAAGCAGAGAAGGACACACATAATTCGCAGCCCTCGTAGAAAGGACTAAAACATGCCGGCGGTCTAGGAGCTGTGGTGTCTTCCTGGAAATGTCTCTGGATTTACAGTTCCTGTGGATTTATAGCCATAATCTTTGTTTATTGTATGCAGGGTGAAGGTTATTGAGAGGGTGGGAAACTTATTGCATTGGTGATAATCATCTCTCTGTGTTTTCAGTCCTTTGCCCCTGTTGGCTGGACAGTCATTTCCTGTCCCCCTGTGCGTCTCCCTTCCTGTCACTCTTCTAAAGGCCCTATTCCCTCTGGGTCCTCTGGCTCTATGTGGCGCTGTTCCATACGGCCCCATACTCCCTGAGCAACCGTGTGCGTTTCTACAGTTATGGGCTCAAAGTATGGACTTTCTAACCAACTTCAAATCTTTATTTCAATTCCATTCAACTCATCACACCGAGGCTAAGGATTTTAAGACCTGAAGTTTGAGATCTTGTACAATTGCCAAAGGTTATTTTTGATAACCTTAGATATCAAAGATAAGGCTCTATTTGATATAAATCTAGATTTTTTTTAAAGATGTATTTATTTGTGCATACAGAACTGGGGTGCAGGCCAGAGGCTCAGGGGCGGTGAGAGGCTTCACCAGAGACAGAGTGGGGAGCAGAACAGGCAGATCGACGAAGTACACTGCTGAGGGGAGCAGTGGGCGGGTCAGGAGAGGTCTGCCGCGCCATGTGGTCACTTCCGGGGCAGGCGGGAATCGAACTCATGCAGAAGCAGCTTTAGCTTCTCAGTGCTGTGCTTTAACCCGCTGCGCCACCAGGGAGGGCCTAAATCTAGATTTTATGTGATGAAGAAGGGAGGTGGGAATAAAGTTATTTTTATACTCTATTCCTCCTTGTGTATGAGTCGGAATTATTTCATGATAAAATTGATTAAAATGAAAACCTGAGAAACACTTTTCTCAGGCCAGACTTTGCTTCTGGATGCTGCCAAGGCTGGAAACTACCCTCCTCGACCGCGGCATGAGGGCCATGTCCAGTTCTGGACACTGAGACGGAACATGATTAACAGTATAGCACAAGGAGTGAGGTCACACCCTTCTCAGGCAAGGTGCGGACACTCAGGCCTTGCTGCTCTTCCTTCGTGAGAATGTCCGTTCCTCCCACTTCCCTCTCTGTGCCCTGATTTCTGACCTGGGGTATTTGGTTCCTTGGGCAAGAGGAAAATAATTGCAATATGATCATTCAAAGGCTCCATTATCCTCCTCACTCACAGAGGAGAATCTGCCTTTAAGTCCTCAATTTCTGGATTTCTGTCCAAACTGGGGCGACAGAGTGAAGAAACCTAAGACCCTGCAAGGCTGGATGGGTTTGCATTGTGAAGGCAGAGCATTGCTGGCAGGGAACACAATGTTCTGGAAGGCGAGAGGAGAGGAGGGCAAAGATGGGAGCGAGGTGAGGCGGGCCTGGGCTTGAGCGGGAGCTCTAGCTTCTGCCTGTTTCCCTGCCTCACCCTCCCATGGTTCGTTCCTCCTGAGAGAATGCCCGGCCTGCTGGTGGTGGTCTTCCTTGTGTCTGTCAGCTTAGGTCCAGTGGGGTCAGATCTGAAAAGATTTTTTTTAAAGGATTTATTTATTTATGCCTACAGAGCTGGGGTAGAGGCCAGAGGTTCAGGGGCGGTGAGAGGATTCAGCAGACACAGTGGGGAGCAGAATGGGCAGATGGACGAATACACTGCTGTGGGGAGCAGTGGGGAGAGGTCTGCCGTGCCATGTGGGTCAGCTCTAGGGCCGGAGATCGAACTCGTGCTGAAGTGGCTTTAGCTTCTCAGTGCTGCGTTTTAACCTGCTGCACCACCAGGGAGGGCCCATGATTTTTTTTTTTAATAAAAAAGTTGTGTGGGAATGCAAACTAGTACAACCACTAAAGTTGTGTGGGAATGCAAACTAGTACAACCACTATAGAAAACTGTTTGGAGGTTCCTCAAACTGCTAAACATGGAGCTTCCTTACGACCCAGCAATCCTACTCCTAGGTATTTACCCAAAAGACACAAAAACACTGATTGAAAAAGATACCTGTACCCCCATGTTTATTGCTGCTTTATTTACAATTGGAAAAACATGGAAGCAGCCTAAATGCCCAAAAGTCGATGACTGGATAAAAAAGATGTGGTACATATATACAACGGAATATTACTCAGCAACCAAAAAAGAGAAACACATGTCTTTTGCAGCAACTTGGATGGAGCTGGAAAAGATCATGCTTAGTGAGATAAGCCAGAAAGAGAAAGAAAAATACCGGATGGATTCACTCATAGCAAGAGTATAATGGACCAGGTGGAAAATAACAAAAATAATGAACAACCATACACCAGAGACATTTTGTGGGGGTGGAGTGGGGAATGGGATAAAAAATGGGGTGGGGGGAGGGAAATGCATGGGATTATGGTGATGGCACATGGGTGACTTGGTGATGGGAAACCCGCGGGGATTACAATTGAGATGGAAAAAAAAATGTACAAAATGATGTAAAAATAAACTTTTGTAATAAAAAAAAGTTGTATTGACTTAGAAGCATTCAGGGTATCAACAAAACAGATGCAATTCTTATTATTTATTTATTTTTTTGCAACAAGCATGGTTTTCAGTTAACAGAACACCTCTTATTTTTTTTAGAGATTTATTTTATTTATGTATACAAGACCTGGGGTGTGGGGTGAAGGCCGGTGCGGGGGATGACAAGATTCGCCAGAGACAGAGCAGGGAGCAGAACAGGCAGATTGACTGAAATATACTGCTGAGGGGAGCAGCAGGTGAGACAGGAGAGGTCTCTGCACCATGTGGGTCACTTCCCTGGTTGGGAATAGAACTTGTGTTGCAGTGGCTGCAGATTGCTTCATAGTGCTGAGATTTAACCGCTTGGGCCACGAGGGAGGCCCAGAACAACTATTATCTTACGCAGACTACATCAGAGGAAATTGAATATGACAAACTCCCACCTCGTTTATAGCTATTTTGTGCTGTGCGCCAACGAGAACCTGCTTTAGATTTCCACGCCGGCTCATACCCCCAGACATCCGCGGGTGGGTGGCTGTGGAGAACGCCAGCAGGGCAGGCTGTCTGAACTCGCATTCAGTAGTGTGCAACTATCCAGAAACAGGAGAAACAGGTACACAGGACCGGGGAAAGCACCCCACATAAGGTTTGCTGACACGTAATGTAACTGTAAGTCTTACATTTCAATTTTTTTCTTTCAAAGGACGGAGTTGGATCCAGGGGGTTAAATGCTGTATGGACAGGAAAAAAAAAAAATCTGCTAGAACCAACGTCTCCTCCTCTTCTTCCTCTTCCCATCTTCCGCTTCGTCTTGCTTTGTTCACCTTGATGACCCCTTGCTTGACTGCATTTCCTTCAGCTCAGGAAGCAGCAATATCCTTTTCGTATTTTGTATTTCTTCTCACAAGGCTGTTGTTGGCAGCCGTGTTGCTGGTCTGCGTCTCTCCGTTTCTTTGCTACGTCACCAACAGACAGACGCACCAGGACATGCTACTGTGATGTTGGGGCAACTCTCAGGATTAAACAAGAAAAGCCTCTTGTGTGCACTGGAATCCTTGAACTTCTTTTCTGGTTTCCCCTCTAGGGGGTATGTAAGTTTTCGTTTCTCTTTCATAAGGAGACTTATCTGTCTTTGTCATGTCTTCAAACTTTCCTGAAAAGGGATTTTGCTATTGAGCAGGGACAAGATCCTCCCTGCCTGGAGTGCTGAAAGGAGCAAGATTATCTCATCTCGGCTGGCAGGCGGGGAAGCGCACCTTTCTCCTCCTTGGTTACCTCATTTATCGCTAATAGCTTACATCCTTGTCAGCTGGTATTATCTTCCTAACAGTAGAGATGAGAACTGACTCAGAGGGCTTGACCCATGCACAGGGGCTTATGTGGGATTTAAACCCAAGTCTATGATGTTGGAAACTGAGCCACACTGTGCCAGGCCCAGCAGCATGCATAAAGCTTCAAGCCCCAGGCCTGGCACCAGTAGAATTTGCTGTCTAGTTATGGAGCAAGATATCTGGATCCCAAACATCCAGGCTACCCCCATCATGGGACATCAAGGGAAGCGATCCTTGGGACATCAAGGGAAGCGATCCTTACATTTAGGGCATAAAGAACCAGGACTGGCCCTCCCTGGTGGCCAACAGGTTAGGACGCAGCACTGCAAGCTGGCCGCAGCCGCTTTTGTGTGAGTCAATTCCCAGCCCCGGAGGTGACCCACATGGCGCAGCAGACCTTTCCCGACCTGCCTGCTGCTCCCCTCAGCAGCATACCTCGTTGATCTGCCTGTTCTGCTCCCCACTCTGTCTCTGGTGAATCCTCTCACCTTTTGAAACCTCTGGCCTGTACCCCAGTTCTGTATGCATAAGTAAATAAATCTTATATATATAAAAAATAGAACCAGGGCCACAGGGCCCTTGGGGCCGCTAGCTCTGGCTCACTGCCCTCATCCTCCCCACAGTGGCTTTCCTTTCACTTAGTCAAATGCTGCCCTTTTTCCCTGTTGGGGGAAAAGCACTGTCCAGCCTGTAGAAAGTCAGCAAATGCCCTGGAGAAAGTTCTTTGGAAGAAAGGGAGTTGGGCCGAGCTCCATTTGGGATAAAAATGACCCTTAGTCATAGACTTATGGGACTGTGGCTTCCTGGCTTTTCACACCTGTTCTGCGCCCAGCCTGGCCCAGCCTGGCCCAGCGTGCAATAGCCATGGTTGTCATAGTTGATTATTTTCTGTGGATAAAGAGCTCGTAAGTAGAGAGGGATTATCTGATCCAGTCTAAGAGAGGAGGACCTCACTGCGGCCCTGAGAAGTCAGGACCTGTCATGCACATCCCATGTGGACGAGTAGGTTAGAGCCCGGGACCTTGAGGAAGAAGCCGGTTGGCTTCTGCATTGGCCCCTGGCTTCCCCCGAGGGCCTCCCCAGCGCTGTCTCCCTCTGGGCAGTCGCCCATCATTTATTATCCTCTTTCCTTTGTTGTTGGAGACTTCAAATCCCGGGGAGACCTGATCCCCTGGGGGTGAGAGGCTCTTGGTGGGGTGTGAGTCATTTTATAACCAGTGACAGTCCTGTTTCTCCCCTTTCCAGTTCAGCTATGGTGGAGCTCTGCCCTCTCTCTTTGGTTCAGAGAAGCTGTGAATTTGGGGTCCTGTTCCACAAAGAGATCCAATCCACCAACCCCAAGCTTCTGAGCATGTTGGGTTACCCCCAAAGAAGAGGCGAGAAGGAGCAGCAGGCAGGTGAGTGACGCGTCTCCAGAGCCCTGCACTGGCTGAGCTTCTTGGTGGAGACTAAACACATCCCCAGAGGGCCAGGAGGTGGTGCTGGGAACAGGTCCTCAACCAGAAACCCCAAAGCTCACTGAGCTTCCCGGCTTCTGTACACCCAACCCTCTCTCCAGAGTTCCCCCCATTTGCTATATCACTTTTTTCTTCCGAAAGCTCCTTCCCAGGTCCCCGTGGTTTCAGATATCAATCCGTTTTCAGGCGAGGAAATAGAGGAGTCCTGGAATTCAACTGATTTGCTTCAGCTCAGAGAGACTGGGGCTGCCAAGGGAGTCTCAGCTCCCCTTCATCTCTGTCAGCCCCTCATGTAAATGCACTTTCTGAACAAAATCAATTTTCTTGTTCTTCAAGTGGAGCTTCAAGGACACCCCAGCACCCCGCTGAGATGCGTCCCCTAGGCGACGCCTTCTTGGGATTCTGCCGTCATCACGTGGCCACACGCGGGGGGAGCGGATAAGGAGGTCTTCTGGGGTGCACATCTCAAGATTTCAAAGAGTGGGGTGCCCAATCACCGCCTCCATGATAGTGGGGGAGCTGAGGCTATCATGTTTGGGGATGAAGGCCCAGAAGCTCAGCGTGATCCCCGCTTTTTTCTGCTGCCACGAGCTCCCCAGGTGCGGGGTCCTGGGCCTGTGCTCCCCCTGAAGCCGAGCAACCAGCCCTTCCTCTGCTCAGCCTCCATTTCCCTGCGATCTCCGTGGGGACGGCCCCCGGGGCGCGGCTCTCAGGAGCAGGTCCGGCCCACCTCGTAATGGAGCTGCTTGAGCGGGAAGATGTTGGTGGGTAGGACTTGGTTTTAGGAAAGCCAGCACCCGGGAGTGGCAGGGTGGAAAGACGGTGGGCTCTGAGCTCAGCGGGCGGCGGTCTGGTCTGGACTGCCGGCGAGGGGGTCAAGCTCGTAGGAGCCCCGCACACTGGCTCCCCTTCACCTGATTGCCGCTACCGAGGAAACCTGGGTAGAGCAGACCCGAGTGTGAAAGCAGCTGATGTTGTCCACTGTTCCAGAATTTTAAAATGAAACTCAGTAGGTAAGAGCAAGAAAGTATTTGAAAAGAGTCAAGCTGCTCTCTTACCCAAGGCTGCTGAGCGGGCTGCCTAGCTCCTGGCCCCAGGGCCTCTGCTGGCCTGAGTGCCTGGCAGGAGGGCTGCAAGGCGAGAACACCCTCACAGGGCTCGTCCCACTGTGGGCTTCCTGCCCATCTTCTGGAACAAGCAGCTGGTATCTATTTCACGCAGGTTCATTTCGGCAATGGCAGTTGTTTTTAGCGTTTACTTTGGGGTGTGTGTGGGCGTGATATTATAGGCAAACAAATACATGTCTAATGACAGTGAGGTTGTGACATAAATGCAAATCAAAAAAGCGGGGGAGGAGAGTCTCTGAGGGGTGTTTCTGACCGGCTGGCCAGCGGGAGTGGCTCTCTCCAGATGGTGGAGAAGGGAAGGAGGTAGGGAGGAAGGAGATGGGGAAGAAGGTGCAGGACAGAGGGAAGGGTAAGAGCCAAGGCCTGAGCTCTCGCTCCCACTGCTGCTCTCCCCTCTCTAGGTGGCCCGGCCCTGGGGCTGTCACCCTGGGCATCAAACTCAGGCCAGCAAGATTCAGTGTGATCCCAAGATCCCAGCAGGTATCTAACTCAACTCCTCTGTTCTGCAGATGGTGCTGTGAGCTCAGAGGCTGCGGGAGCCTTGCGGGAAAGGGTGTGGACTGCGGCTCTGGGACTGGGGGTCACATGCAGGGAGAGGATGAGCAGGGAGCCCGGTGCGGCACCCCTCCCCTCCAGCCTGCTCCCCGTGTTTCCAGGGTTGTTTCCGCAGCCTGGGTCTTAGTAAGTTCACCTGCCAATTCTTCCCCTTTGGGATGCGGCCGCAGAGGCCAGGTGGAGAGAACTAGATCAGGGAGAAATCCAGTCTCTCTGTCACCCGTCTCATCACCTTGCTGCAAAAGCAAATAGCTTCAGGGGTCAAGTTTTAATTTCCCCACCTGGGCCCCAAACTGTTTTTCCATATTTGTGAAGGAAAATCTCAGCCAAGGGAGCGCCACCTTCGAGGCCACCAAACTCGGCCAGTCCCCGGGTGGCTCTGTCCTCACTGTCCTGTTTACCTGGTCTGACCCTTGCGCCCCACAGGCCGCTTGCTGCCTGTCCGGCACTGTGTGGATAAGGGTCTCTTAGCCTGCGAGGCTGTGAGAGGGTCCGGGAGCCCGTGAGGACTCCTCCAGCAGAGCTCTGAGCCCCAGAGACATTAACCTCACGGTGGGACTGTCAGCTGGCGGTGCAGGTGTGACATCTGGTGGAACAAAAAGGCGGGGGAGACCCCTCTGTGGAGAAGCAGGTGCGCTGTGCCACGTGGCAGGGTCTGAAGCCCAGCTCTGCCACGTGCAAGTTCTTTAATATCATGTATGTTTCTTAGCGTCTCTGAGCCTCAGTTTTCTCAATTCCATGAAACTCAGGACCAATCATACTTCCCCGAAGGGTGGTCTTAAAATCGTACTATGCTTGTGGAGATTGAATGAGTTCAGCTAGTTCCAGCAGAATCTGCTCCGTGGGAGGACTCAGGAAACAGCCTCTTCTTTTTTCTAAGAATTGTGTCTTTTTTTTTTAAAGGGTTTATTTATTTATGTGTACAGAAATGAGTCCAGCCAGAGGTGCAGGGTGGTGAGAGGATTCACCAGAGACAGAGTGGGGAGCAGAACAGGCAGATCCACTGAAATCCACTGCTGAGGGGGGCAGCCAGTGGGCCAGGAGAGGTCCGCTGGGCCACGTGGGTCAGCTCCGGGGTGGGATGGAACTCGCGCTGCAGTGGCTGTGGAGAGCTTCACAGTGCTGACTTTAACCTGTTGCGCCACCAGGGAGGGCCCACCTCTCTTTCTTTTTAAATTAACGCAAATGAAGCCATATATGTTACTGCACGGAGCAGTGGGACATCCATTCAGCTGTTTTATTCAACGTTTGAACAAGCTTTCTCAATATAGATCAGTTTATTTGAGTCTCTCCAATGCAACTGGGTATGATTCAGTAGTATTGTTTAGATACTGGGTTTTTTATCTGGAATTTGAGAAACGTCTCATAGGCATCAGGGTGAGGATATAATAGTGACTTACTTGGCTTCTGGGCAGGGCACGATTGTTCAGTCTCCTACTGTATTGCGCTCTTAGTAGCTTCCTTCTCTCTGCAGGACAAGGAACACCGGATGCTCTGGCCACCTGGTGGTGAAAGATGGCTTAGTGCCCCCAGCTGGGAAGCCACAACTTAACACAGGATGGGTCTTTCTCATGTAACAGTCCACTGTGGGTCTCGGCTGACGTTGGCAAATTCCAGCTCATGTGCCAAATCCAGAATGCAGCCCATGAGTTAAGATGATTTTTAGGGCCCTCCCTGGTGGCACAGCGGGTTAAAGCGCAGCACTGAGAAGCTAAAGCCACTTCATCATGAGTTCGATCCCCACCCGGGAGGTGACCACATGGCGCGGCAGACCTCTCCTGACCCGCCCGCTGCTCCCCTCAGCAGTGTATTTCAGTCAATCTGCCTGTTCTGCTCCCTACTCTGTCTCTGGTGAATCCTCTCACTGCCCCTGCACCTCCAGTCTGTTCCCCAGTTCTGTATGCATAAACAAATCTTAAAAATGAAAAGAGAGGGAATACAGAGACACACACACAGAGGTGGATAGAGGGATTGTTCAGGGTGTCATACTGGTAGCCCTGTCTGAGCTGGGACCCCGAGTACATTTTCAAGGCAGACAAAACCAGGCCCCCTACAGCCGATACATGTTCAGTTAATATCAAGCAGGGCTGCTTAACTCCACCTGAGGGCCCAGCAATGCCTCCAGGAAGTCAGGCCCTGCAGTGATGGAAGTTGTAGTCGTGGCACCTGGAATGTCTTTGACATGGAGGTGGGGTGAAGTCCACAAAACATCAGTGGGTGGCCTTCCTTTGGGACATCATATTCCCCCGGCAGTCTGAACTGTATTGCAAGCTGGAAGAATAAGGAGAGCAAAAGCGTGCCTCCTGAAGGTGGAACCATGAAACTCAAGTCACAGGTGGAAGACCAGGTAAGATTTAAGACGTAAATCTCTCAGGGGAGGCACCAAGAAAGTCATCTGCAGGATTTCAGCACAGACCTGTGGGACTCCAAATCTGAACGCGAAGGAGCATTTCGGCACCCTGTGTGAGGAAGCCTACAGCATCTGGAGCAGCGAGAGTCTCTGTTAGGAAATGATGCCCTGGAATTTCCTGCAGTCCACAGAAGCACAAAGCATCTGGGGTTGTAATGCAATTATTTGTCCAGGAAGCAGGCGTTTATGGACCCACCAAGGGACATTCCCTGCACGTGGTGGAGATAGGAGCAGGGATCTGAGACTTTGACCTCTTCCTGATTTTGTGTTCTTACAGGCTTTCTTTGCCAAGAAGTCATGGAATGTAAAAGCCAGAAGGCAGCTGCTTAATTAATTTTAGCAGAAAGAGGAACGGATTTAGACCTTGGCAGAACTGAATCCAAACTCTAGTTGAGGCAAAATAATATATTTCTCTTTTTCCAAAGGATCAGAGATTTTGAGTAATTCACCCAAGGTGAAGAGAACCAGGATGTAGAATAATAGTTTCAGTTATCTATTGGTATGCAGCCAAATTCTAAAAGTCAGTGGCTTAAAGTATACCGACATTTACTCACAAATCTGCTGTTTGTGGAGGGCTCTGTGCCAGCTGGCTGGCCTGAGGGTGGGGTGGAGGGATGAGGTTAGGGTTAGGGTTAGCCTGGGGGTGGGGAAGCTGACTCTGTTTTCCCCTTAGATTTTATTGACTTTCCAGTTGTCTTCATAATTATATAATTTTGGGAATGCATCACCCCTCCACGTGTGTTTGCCTTACCTATCCACCACTGGACTTCCAGCTGATGTCCAGCCCTCCCTTCTTCTCCTCCCCTCTGGTAATCAGTATACTCTTTGCAACCTATATTCTTGGGTTGTTTATATTCCACAAATGAGTGTAGCACGTTTGCTAACTGTCTTTCACTTTCTGACTTATTTCACTTCAAGATCCACCACTTTGTCCCGAAAGGCACGGTTTCATTTTTAATAGCTGAGTAGTACTCCATGAGGATGTTCTTCACCTGGTTGTTGGCGGATGGGTGTTTAGGGCGGTGCTGAGATTTGGCTGTTGTGGATAATGTAATATATATAACAGACCATGTGTACATGTTTGCCCATTCTTGTGTTCAGGATGTTTCTCACTCGACATTCACCTGACTGGACGTGGGGCCAAGTGTCTGGGAGAGCAAACATCGGGCTGAGGGCCGGAGACCTGGCTTACCTCCTCGGTCTCCTCACACCAGGGTGCTGGGTTCCAAAAGCAGGAGAAGGAGACAGATTCTTAGTCCTGGGCCTGGAAATGGCACACCACCACTACTCACTCTGTTGCCAGTGGTCATAAAGCCTAGACTCCAGACAGGGGCCAAAACCCCCCTTGGCCTGGGAAAAATGTCAACAAGAATGATTTTACAGCTGCAATATTGAGGGCAACATTCTGTTCTGTCTTTTAATTCAATAACAAAATAGCCATTTACCTGTCGGGGCCTCTTTTTTCTTATCTGTTGAAAGCATGGAGGTATTTAATCATTCGCCCCACGGTATATACTTCAGGCTGATGCCGGGGCTGGTGTTCAAATTCAGTCCTGTTGATTCGATCCCTTACCAGGTCAGCTCACCCTTTGTGCCTTGAGTCTTCAGCCAGCACCACTCCACAACACACCTACAGCAACTCCACCCAAACTTCCTCACACCTATAGCAACCCCCCAACTTTCTTGTCTTCCCGCTTGTTCTTCTCCAAAACGTGCCTCAGCTCAGCGTGGTTGCTCCTTTGCCAGGGCAAAGCACAGTGTTGCTATCCCCAACTCTATTTGGAAATCTTCAAGACTCTCTGTTTGCCCTGAGACAGAAGCTCAGTTTTGTCCTTTCTCATCTCTGGTTCCTGGATCTGTATGATGTTGTCCTGACTCCTTAAGTTCACCAATAGTCATTTTCCTTCTCTACACTATTCCAAGACAAGTTGACACACAACCTTTTCTTCTTTTCTTTTTATGATGCTAAATACCTTAGAAGAATGATCTCATTCACAGTTTCACAACACTATTTGTTAGGTTCTTTTGTATCTGAAGCCAGCTATGCTAGATCAATGAGAATGGATCAGCCAAGCTCTTACTCTTTATGGAAAGCTGGATCTACTCGAAATTTCTGGAATGTAAAATGCTCTTTCTAGTGTTGGAGGTTTTATACTTGTTATGTCCTCTCTAGTTCTCGACCAGAACTAGAGAGGGAGCCCAGATACTATGCTACATACTTTATAATTATTTACGTCTCACTGATAACCCCACAAAGTCAATGCTGTTATCTTCCTCAATACACGAGGGAGCTAGTTGCAGAGAAATTGAACAACATGCCCACGGTCACAACTAAGTCGATGGCAGAGCTAGCTGAGACATCTTCCAATTCCTACCTCTGACTGGGAGGCCCTGGGTCAAGCAGCTTCTTCTCAGGACAGGATGACCGTTGAGTATTTAACATAAGCTGAGCATTTCCTCATTTTCCCCTTCACAACTACCTGGAGAGAAAGACTTACTCGTATTTTCCACTGGAGGCCAGTGAGGCTCTGAGGGGCCAGACCACAGCCCGAGTTCACACACTGCGAGCGAGCCAGGAGGATCTGAATCAGGTCTTCGATTCTGTTCCACCACGCTGCTCACTGCCCCCTCTGGAGGTTCTCTGCCAAAGCTACCTTTGCCTGTGTTGACTTATTCACTCATCAAACAACTGGCTCTTCTGTCCCCTCGGCACTGGGCAGTGGCTGGCTGCCGTGGAAGTACAGGATGAATCAGACCAGATGCTTCCATTAAGGACAATGCCATTTGCAGCCATGTCTCGTCTCCCTTTGATAAAATGAGAAGCAAAGAAGCAGCGTGAGTGACAGGAGAGGTACAGACGAGTAGACAGGGCTCAGAGGAAGGGGTGCTTTCCTGGTGGCAGGTCTAGGGGATGTGTTTGAGAACCCTGTCCCCCCACTGGTCGGCTTCTATTTTTCTCACTTGAGATGATGCTTGCCAAGGATTTGTTCTTTTGTGTTCTTTTTGGGACAGAGGAGGATGATGTAGCCGTTGGGAATGAAGAGGCAGGATGCGAAGCCAGATCCTGGTGCCAAGATGGCAGAGACTTCCATGGCCATTACGTCTTTGCCTCGGGCAGCTGTGGGCAGGGATGAAGCCACCCACATGCAGGAGCAGACCAACATGCTGAGCACGAGGGCATTGCTTTATCGAAGGTGTCGGGCAGTCGGTGGGCGAGGAAGGCCACCAGTAAGCTGCCCAGAGCCAGCAAACCGAGTTGCAAGTATCTCTTCCCCATCCCGTCCTTACCCGCTCAAGGTGTTATCATGTATCTCATGGGCCCAGCACTGGCTGGAACATTAGGGAACTCTTAGGATCGCAGCCTTTGGGGGCCCCAAAAATTCTTGAGAAGAAAGAAAAGAGCGTCATCACTCCAAAGATAAAGGACTGGCCCCTTGCTGCTGGGCTAGAGTTATGGTTCTTCCATTTATAGGTTGGGTGACCTTGGATTTAACCTCTGCAAGCCTCAATTTCCTCTTCTCTAGAACAGGTAGAGTGATAATACCTATTTTGAAGATTGTATGAGGATTAATGACATGGTGCTGGAAAGCCATACGACAGAGCCCAGAACCTGGGAGACCCCACAGCAGAGGTTAGTGAAGTAGGAGAATACTCCAAATGTAGTTTGTCTTTCCCTCTGATTCACTCAGTCCTCTTGTTTTCATGTTCAGGGGCACAGTCTGAGGGGCACAGTCTGCCCAGCTCCCCAAGTCCAAACAGAGCTGAGACGCCAACTGCGAATCTGAATCAAGGCTGCAAACAACCTGTGCTGCCAGACCCTTGGGCCCTGACACATGGTGCTGCAGGCTGATGAGCTGGCTGGCGCGCCACAGATATCCAGCAGCATCCCTGGTCCCTCCCCAGATGCCCCTCGTGCTGCCCTCAAATCTGGACAACTTAAAACGTCTCCAGACCTCACCAGTGTCTCCTGGATGGCACAATTTCTTGGGGCCAGAGTAACTGGGATTCAGATAGTTTGTAGGGTAAGTTTTCTTGGAAAGATCTGATAGAGGGGTTCTTTGGTCTGAGGAAGGGAAAATGAGGGAGAAGATACCTAAACAGTAAAAGATACCTACTGAGTAAAAACCCAAGGATCTGGGGGCCGGCCTTTTGTGGAGCAAAAAATGCCTTTCTGCCCTGGAACTCTGCTCCCATCCTCATCAACCATGTGTCCTTCTCCCAGGAGGAGAAACTTAGACACTGAGATGCGGGAATAATGGGGATGGTAAAAGACAGTCCAGACTAAGGGGAGCCAACTTGCAATCACTGGGGATGGAGAGAAAAGATACTGCACCTAATAATTGTCTTATTCTTGTTACAGAAATGTAGAAATGCTGCAGACACTCAGAGAAGAGGGCTCGGCACGCCTCGGTGTGCTGGAGAAGTGCTGGAGCTGTGCGTGGCAGGTGGGGGCATCACGATCAAATTGAAGATCATTTCTAACGATGGTGACCCCCAGTACTCAGGGGTCAGGGTAAAGGGGAATGAGGTTTCTTGAGTTGTTTCCCATTGTTTAAAAGAAGTTGACATCAATTATCTATTTCTTGACACAAGGCTGTAAGGTTAAGGCAGTAGCGACTCCAGGTAAGCATATTAACCATTTCAGGGCAAAATTGAGTTGGCATTTCTATAGAATTTTCCTTCCCACTTGCTCATTAATTTGAGTTTAGCAAGCTCTTTTATTTGGGGAGCCAGGGGGCGACTTTGGAAGTGTTTATCTGTTGAAGCCTGGGAGTTTGGAAGTCAAGAATCCATCCAACCTCTCCCCCGACCAGAACCCAGTCAGGTCAGCACCACAGTCTCCTGGGTGCTCGGAGGGTGCAAGGTGCAATGTGGGTTTGTCCTGAGGCGGCGCTCAGCTCCGGCTTTAGGAGACCTTCTGCCCAATAACAGCACTGTCACTACTCAGCGGCTTTTCCAGGGGGAGCTCTGAAGGCAAAATGTCCAATGATCGCTGACCTTTCCTTTCTGTCTGGAAGGCGGTAGATGTCTGTGATGTCAAACGTGGCTGGCATGTCTCCACAGTTAGTGGAGAGCGTCTCTTCCTTCCTGGCTTCTGGTGGTGAAGGGGACCTCCTGGCTGTAACAGAGCAGCTGAGTCAGACCTGACGGCAGAAGGGAAGAAAGTGCTTAAGAGCAGGACAGGCTGTGTGTGAGAGTGTGTCAGTGTGAGTGTGTGTGAATATGAGTGTGTGTGACTGTCAGTGTGTGTGTGTGTGTGACTGTGTGTGTGAGAGTGTGTTAGTATGAGTGTGTGTGAATATGAGTGTGTGACTGTGTCAGTGTGAGTGTGTGTGAATATGAGTATGTGTGACTGTGTCAGTGTGAGTGTGTGTGTGTGTGACTGGGTCAGTGTGAGTGTGTGTGACTGTCAGTGTGAGTGAGTGTGTGTGTGACTGTGTGTGTGAGAGTGTGTTAGTATGAGTGTGTGTGAATATGAGTGTGTGACTGTCAGTGTGAGTGAGTGTGTGTCAGTGTGAGTGTGTGTGAGACTGTGTGTGTGTGTTAGCGTGAGTGTGACTGTGTATGTGAGTGTGAGAGTGTGTTAGTGTGTGTATGACTGTGTGTGTGAGTGTGTTAGTGTGAGTGTGTGTGTGAGAGTGTGTTAGTATGAGTGTCTGTGAATATGAGTGTGTGACTGTGTCAGTGTGAGTGTGTGTGAAACTGTGTGTGAGTGTGTTAGCGTGAGTGTGTGACTGTGTGTGTGAGTGTGAGAGTGTGTTAGTGTGTGTGTGACTGTGTGTGAGTGTGTTAGTGTGAGTGTGTGTGTGAGAGTGTGTTAGTATGAATGTGTGTGAATATGAGTGTGTGTGACTGTGTCAGTGTGAGTGTGTGAGTGGGTGTCAGTGTGAGTGTGTGAGTGTGTGTGAGTGTGTGAGTGTGTTAGTGTGAGTGTGTGCGAATATGAGTGTGTGTGACTGTGTTCCAGTGTGAGTGAGTGTGTGTGTGAGTGGGTGTCAGTGTGAGTGTGAGTGTGAATGTGTCTGTGTGTCAGTGTGTGTGTGTGAATGTGAGTGTGTGAGTGTGAATGTGTGTGAGTGTGTGTGTGAGTGTGAGTGTGTTTCCTCCCCACCCCTGGATGGCCCCCCCTCATTTGTGCTAGCCAGCCTTGGAGAAAAACACGTTATCTACACATTTTGTGACAAAATCGCTGTCTCCTCCTCCCTGGTGTTGTCACTCTGCAGCCGGTAGGTTTTGGCTGAGTTACTGGAGGTCTGTAAATACCGGGCCTGGCTTATGATGGCTTCCCAGACTGGCTGTGGGGGTCTCCAGCCCACGCTGTGGGGGGTCTCTATCCAGCCCAAGTCCCACTGTCCTCCTTCCAGTGCCTGAACACCTTTGCCCCGGAGGTGGTTGGTAGCTGGCACAAAACCTCAGTCCCGCCTTGCTTGGCAGACTATTTCATAGAGTTGATTTTATTTATTTATGCATATGAGAGCTGGGTGTAGGCCAGAGGTTCAGGGAGTGAGAGGATTCACCTGAGACAGAGGGGGAAGCAGAACAGGTGGATATACCGAAATCTACTGCCGAGGGGAGCAGCGGGGTGACAGGAGAGGTCTGCTGCACCATGTCAGTTCCCTGGCCGGGGATTGAACTTGTGCTGCAGTGGCTGCAGATACCTCACAACCCTTTGCACCACCAGGGAGGCCCGTGGCCTCGAACCAGCTGTGTGACATGAACTAGCTGTGTGACCTTGGGTACTGCTCAGTTTCCTCACCGATAAAGAGGGGATGATGAAATGTATTCATGTGTGCGCACACAGCCCTTGAAACACTCCCTGGCACAGAGAAGCCAGGCACAAGTGTTAACTATTATTCTAATAGTCTTCAAGAACTCACACTATGTAAATTCGGTGTTACTAGAGCCCATCTTAAACAAGCTTGTCTAGTTGGAAGACCTTCTTCTAATATTAAAAGGACATTCTTTCTGCTCTGACTTCACTTCTGTAACCCTGTAGTCTCTGTAACATGCAGTGACATGTTACCAGATGTTTAACAACTGATTTTTTTTTTTTGCAGGGGAGGGAGAAGTTAGATTATTTTAGGGCTTGCTGACTTCCATGTCTTAGCGCTCTCACGATTGGCAGTTTCAAGCTACTGATGGTTTAACAAGCATCTTGTGTACTTACAGAACATTCAACCCGGGGCTCTCCTTGTCAGTAAGAGCCAGTTTTCTCTTCCAGACCCCGCGCTCTCTACTAGACGTCTTATCATCTCTGTCATCGTCGTCCTCTCCTCGCTATGAATCTCCCTCTGGACGTCATGGAGCCCAGAGCTGGCGAAACTCTCCCAGCACCTGCTTTTGGTTGACTTGTAAGTTAGTAGTGGCTTTATATAGATATATAATTACTTATAATAATATATATAATATATAAATATTTATATTACTTCTAATAAATACAACTTTAATTGCAAATATTTCTACAGGTATAGTAGAAATATGTATATTTCTAAAATAGGTATATTTTAAACTAGTCAAAACATGTCAAAAGTAGCCTCCTGTTTTGTGCACATGAAAAAGAGGCAAATCTCAAGACTCAATCTCCATAAGTAGCGTCAAGCTGTGTGGCAGTGGGCTGTGTTTACCTGGCCCGTGTGGCAGATATGTGGCAACAAGTAGCTGTGACAGAAACGGTGTGGCCTGAAATCTGAACTGTGATCTGCCTCCTTACCGGCAAGTTTGCTGCTCCCTGACTGAGTCCATCAGTTGCTATTTTAGAAAAGAATTTTTAAAAAAGATTTATTTAAAAGTAAGCAACCCTATTAAAAAATGGGCAGAAGAGCTAAAAAGACACTTCTCCAAAGAAGAAATGCAGATGGTCAAGAAGCATATCAAAAAATGTTCAACATCACTGTAATAAGGGAGTTGCAAATTAAAACCACAATGAGATACCACCTCACCCCAGTGAGAATGGCACATCTTCAAACAACTACAACAACAAATGTTGGCCATGATGTGGAGAAAAAGAACTCTCCTGCACTACTGGTGGGAATGCAAACTGGTACCACCACTATGGAAAACTGTTTGGAGGTTCCTCAAACTGCTAGACATGGAGCTTTCCTATGACCCAGCAATCCCACTCCTAGGTATCTACCCAAAAGACACAAAAACACTGATTCAAAAAGATACCTGCACCCCCATGTTTATTGCTGCTTTATTCACAATTGGAAAGACACAGAAACATGCCCAAAAATGGATGCCCCAAAATGGATGACTGAATTAAAAAGAGGTGGTGCATATACACAATGGAATATTACTCAGCAATCAAAAAAGAAACACATGTTTTTTGCAGCAACATGGATGGAAAGATCATGTTTAGTGAAATAAGCCAGAAAGAAAGGGAAAAACACTGGATGGTTTCTCTCATAGCAGGAATATAACGGAACAGGCGAAAAAATAATGATAATGATGAACAGCTATATACCAGAGACATTTTGTGGGGGTAGAGTGGGGAATGGGATCAAAAACAGTGAGGGGAGGGAAATGCACTGGACTATGGTGATGGCACATGGGTGATTTGGTGATGGGAAACCCAAGGGGATTGCAACTGAGATGGAAAAATGCACAAAAATATGTAAAAATAACCTATTATATATAAGAAAATATTTATTCATGCACACAGGACTGGAGTACAGGCCAGAGGTGTGGGGAGTGAGAGGATTCACTAGAGACAGTGGGGAGCAGAACAGGCAGATCGACTGAAACACACTGCTGAGGGGAGTGGGTCAGGAGAGGTCTGTTGCACCATGTGGGTCACCTCCCTGGCCGGGGATTGAACTTGTGCTGAAACAGCTGCGGCTAGCTTTGTAGTGCTGCACTTTAACTCGTTGCGCCACTAGGGAGGGCCCTAAAAGGTGTTTTTTTTTTAAAGTAAAATCTTACGTTGCATATAAACAAATCAGGAAGAGGAAACAGCTCTGACTGCTGGAACACCCAGGGCCTTGGAGCCCCATGTCTGAGGTGTCCTCTGTGGGCCGCGCTGTCCGTGGCTGGGACACACTGCACTGCACTGATCCACATGATCCACACCGTGGCTCCAGCAACCCGGGGCGCACAGCGGGGCATGGCCTCTGACCTGCCAAGGCCTGGTATCGGGCACCAGCACAGGGGCCTCCCAGGAACGGTCTGTCTCTGCACAGCAAGACACCAGCTTCTGACAGGTGGCCGGCGGGGCTCTGGCTGCCAAGTGGGCTCAGGGTGGCTGTTAGAGCGGAAGGTTCAAAGGCGGACGGGTGGACAGCTGTCGCCCTCTCCAGCGTCGGGCACATCTAAGGTCTTCTGTGGCCCTTGGTGGGCAGCCACCTGCATCGTGCAGTCTCCCACGGCCTCCTGGTCAGACTGTTGCCTGGCGGGCGCAGTGCCAACAGGAAGTCCTCAGAGCCGGGCATCACCCTTGAGGCTGCTGTTCAGCGAGGCCTGGGCCCTGGGGTGAGCACTGACGGGCCGTGGGAGGAGGCGGCGAAAAGCCATGTCCTTCTGGTCACATTTTTCTTCCAGAGGGGCCTCGGCCAGCAGACTGAAGGGGAAATGGTAGTGGCCGCAGAGGATGACCTTGCTGGCCATGCCATTGACCTGTGGCCTGGCTGCTGGCCTTTGCTGAGGCCACACAGCCGCCCACTCCCGACCTCCGGCTGCAGCTCCTGACCCATCAAAGTTGCCGCTGTCAGGCCCCACCAGACCTACCCAACCCCAGGTGAAGTGGCTCGGGAGCTTGGCCAGGGCCCAGGGAGAACGGGAGCTGGACGTGGTTGGAGAAGCGGGATGCTGAGACCCATGGCTGGTCCAGGGGGAGAAACGGGGCTGCTGACTCCTGGCCAGGACACTGGTCTCCCTCTGTGCCCCACAAATATCCTCACCAGCTGCTCTGTTCCCTGTGACCGGGCACTTAGCCCAGGAGTCTCGGAGGGCCGTGGGGCTGCCCCTGTGGGGGAGCCGTGGGCCCTTGGGTGCTTGGCTTTGGGTCTAAGGCCGCCCACCCGCTGTGCTGGAGGGGAGCTCACAGCAGCCTCACAGTGGGCTCTGGGCTGATTTCATGCCCTTCAATCTTTTTTCTACCCACGCAGATCATGTCTAATAAAAGTGATCCATTTTTCTATCTTGGGAGGCTTTTCACATAAACAAAGCACAAGCCAAGCCAGCCCCCTGCCCACCTGCTGCCCTGATGTCTGACCTGGAAGCCAGGAAGTGTGACCTGACCATCCACTCTGGACCCTGGGGCCTGGCTGTGCAGCCTGCAGCCTGCATGCTCCAGGCAGACCCCGCCAGGGCTGTGCCGATGCCGGTGGCTGCGGTTTGCTGGGCTCGCGGTCCAGAGTGGGAGGATCTCTGAGGACAGGCCACGGCCCAACGGGCTCTGTCACAAGTGGGTTCCTGTGAGGATTTAGATATAATTCTCAGCCCCTGAAGTTCTTCCTCTTTGCATCCTACCTTGGAAGAATCCACTGCCTCACTTTGAATCCCAAGCTACTGTTTATTTTGGGATGATGATATTTCCTTCTGGAGCCTTGATTTCACCTATAAAAAGAGAATAATAATAGCACCTACCTCACAATGTTGGTTTAGGGTTAAATGAGATAGTGAAAATGAAGATAGGACGATAATCGTAATAATAATAAGAGGAGGAAATAGCGCTTGCTAGAAGCCAGAGGTTCTTCTGAATTCCTGTTTTAAGCTTCTCATTTAATCACATCCCCCGGGGGAGGGTTGGAGGACCTTGACTCATGTCCCCTCCCACCAGCTGCTTCACAGAATAGGCTGTGAAACTGGCAGCACCACACCAGTGTCCCTGCTGGGCGCTGGCTGATGGAAGCTGACATTCCTCTTCAATCATGACATCTGTCCCCGGTGAGGGGATGGAGCCCACCCCATGTGGGAAGGCGGATTCTCTGCGGTGTGAGCTCCCAGCTGGCTGCTTGGACTGTCCTCATGGCTCAAATCCTGGTCCCCTCATGAGACTTCCTTCTCCGCACCCCTGGCTTCTGCGTGTGGCAGCGATGTGCCTGCCTTGCTCACTTGGCTGTCTTGAAGCTTAAATGTGACAATTGCGCATTTGAAAGAGCCGTGCAAATTGTCAATGCTTTGAAAAGAAAGGATGGTTGCAGGACTGGAAACCGAACAGCCCATTAGTGTAAACAGCAGCTCTGGGGCCTGCAAATGCAGCGCTGCCCGGCGGCCTGCAGGGGGCGCCAGGGCTCACACCTGGGCCCATGGGGGCGACGCTGACCCAAGGTGGCACAAGGGGTTAAGTCTCAGCACTAGCTGTTTGCCAGCCACTGCAGCACGAGTTCGATCCCAGCCAGGGAGCCCTGGGAGCTGACCCACATGGCGCAGCAGACCCTAACTTCTGCAAGCACCCCCATCCTGGTCTCTAGGACTTTGTTAGTTTGTCTGTTTGAACTTCAAATAGAAGTTCTCACTTCTTTCAGTCAGCGTGTTACTTCTGGGCATTTTGTATTGCCCAGTAGTTCATTCTTTTTGAAAATTGCCAAGTATGAGCGTCTTACTCTTTCTCCATCCTTCTGTCTTTTCAGCCTGGCTGCGGGTAGTGTTGCGTTGTGAGTGAAGCTGCTGTGGACATTGTCTGTAGAGCTGCCTTGGGTGAGCACATGCTCATGCTCTTGTGGGCACTGAGGTAGGGCGTGACCAGGCCAGAGGGCAGCCCTGTGTTCGACTTTAAGAGGAACTCGCAAGTCATTTTCCAAAGCTGCATCATTTTATGCAGACGGTGCCAAGGGTCGGAAAGGAGACGTCAAGAATGGAGTCTTCTCTGCTGCAGATGGAAGGTCAAATAGGAAACCATTCTGAAAAGCAGTTTGGCAACTTTTCAGCTTGAAACAGACACTTGCCACCAACGTCAGTCTAGCTGTTTGCTCAAGAGAAATGCATTGACCTTAGACGTCCACACAGGATTTGTGCAGGAATGGTCCTTGCAGCTTTGCTGAGGCAAAAACTGGAAACAATTTAGTGTTCAGAAAGGGGAGATGGGTAAATCCTGGTGTAGCCATTTAATAAACTGTTAGACAGCAGGAAAACGGCACAGTGACAAAGGCAACCCCATGGGTGAGCCTCAAAATAATTATGGCAACCAAAGCTAAGAAAGTAAGAGTAAATACTTCTGATTCGATTTATGTACCATTCTAGAAAAGGGTGGTCAAGTTATAATGGCCCTTCTGGGTTTCCATCTAAGCCTTCTGGCAAAGCTCCTCCTCTGCCGTCTATACAGCTGCTGACCAGGCTGGGCTAACGTGCAGCCATCTTAACCTTTTGCTTCTCCTTTTCTGCCTTCTTTTTTATCCCTTCTCCACTTGTGGCTCTCTAGTCCTACACATTAAAAAGTATTTTTGAAGTGGTTGCTGTAATGTGATAATATGTATCCGTTTGGTGATACACATTAGTAGCAGTATTAGTAGGAGCATGTTGGGTAGTGAGCTACTCCCAATGTAGTGGCTTGTTACAATCTACTTAATTTACTCATGATAAAATTTGCGTCCTGTCAGGTCCTGCGTCATCTAAGTCTCTGTCCTAAGTAGTGGAGCAGCAAGGCTGGTGGGCTGGGATGACTGTTTCTCACATAAGTGAGGTAAGTGAGGTCATCTGTGCTTGAGTGCTCAGATGGGCAGCGGCATATCTGGAGGGCAAGAGGCAGAGGGTGCTGGGGTGTTGGCTCAGATCTCACAAGACAAAGATTCAGCCACAAGATGGCCCCTGACATTCTTCCTACATAGGATCCGAACACCAAGGTCCAGCAGATTCTGGGGCTCATGGCCACAGTGTAGAGCAGTGGGCTGCTAATGGCCACATAGCGGTCATAAGCCATGACAGCCAGCAGGAAACACTCTGTGCCTGCACAGATGGTGAAGAAAAAGAACTGGGCAGCACACTGGCCATAGGAGACGGCCATCTTGCCAGTGAGCAGCGTGGCCAGGATCTGAGAGGTGATGACTGAGGTATAGCAAGCGTCCAGCAGGGAGAGGTGGCTCAGGAAGAAGTACTTTGGGATGTGGAGGTGGGTGTCCACCTGGATCAGAATAATCATCCCCATGTTCCCCAGAAGGGTGACTAGATAGAGACCCAGAAGAAGAGGGGAGCCCCCAGTTCATAAGAATGAGCTCTTTTAGAGTGGGGAGATGCCATTTAGCCATAGGCTCAATGCAGTGAAGTGGCCTTAGGAGGATGGGGGGGTCAACGACTCCAAAACTGAGGTCTTGGCTTTCTACAGTATCATAGGTGGGTGTCTATCCCAGATAATTTGTTTAGAAAGAGATGAACAATTGGTAGTAACGATGGTGAACTTTGACCTACTCAGACCCTTCCTGAAATTGGACCTTGAGTCAATATTTCCTAAAGTTCATTGTCTGGGGCTTTCTCTAACACCGTAGAACCTTGGACTATCAAACTGGAAGGGACCAGTCTTTCTCTTCTAGAATATTCCCAAGAAGCTGTCGCATAGTCCAAGTATATTCCTGGGATCCCTCATGTGAGTTTTTGGTCCCTGCCCTACACGGCTCCAGGCAAGGCCACTCACACAGACAGTGGTGGCAATGGTCCCTCCAGAGCTGTCAGAGCGTTACGTGATGGGCATTTTCTGGGCACTCTGCCTTGAAACATTCTCCCTGTTGAGAGAGCGACATTGCTCTTTCTGTGTCTTCTACATGCTGAAATGATGCTTGATTTTGCATGTTGACTAAGACAGAAGGGAGCAATGCCTGCCCCTTTCATCTAGTCTCTTCTCAAGGCGAACATTTCCAGCTTTATTAGCAATTCCTGACAACAATCAAAGCTCTGGTGTTTCTCCCACGGCTAATAATTCATATCTCCTTTACGGTGTGCAAAGATGCATGCCAAATCTTTCGATTAGCAGAGGCTTGGGCTTGGACTGCCCTGTTTCCCTACTGCTCCATCTCCTTTGACCTGTTCCCCTTGACCTGGGTCTCATGGAGACTGAAAATGGAAGGAATCCAAGGTTACTGACCTCCAGGGGACTCGCAGGACCATGAGAACAGGGTTTCAAGCGTCTTTCTCCAGAACACTGCTGCTCCCGTGACTTTTCTGTGCTCTGGCCAGCTGTTCCTTTCTGGGTCTCTGTCAAATGAGTGTCCCATCATTTTTATCTTCTTGGCTTCCTCATAACTGACTTGTGGCTTATCAACTCATGGCGGTCAACCACCTTTATTTCCTTTAGAAAATGGAAATATTATTTCGGAGTCCTTAGTGGAAATACTTTAAAAAGAGAATTCCATTTATCCAGTCAAAAGGCTGAGAAAGTGAAGGCAGGTGGCTGGCCACTGCCTGTCAGCTCTGGCCATGTCCGAAGCCTGGCACTTGACTGTGCATTCTGCTTACAGCCCTGGGCATGGGTTCTCTTCCTCTCCTGTGCTTGGGGGTCGCTGAGCCTTCAGGGTGGGGGCTCACACGCTGCCCGGGCACTTGCTGCAAGCCCCCGTGACCTGCTCCAGGGACCCGACTTTCCAGACACCCAGAGCCCTGGCTTGGGGAGGACCCTGGCAGCGGCCTCCTCAGAGGCTGGTCCTCCTGGGAACATGCCGGGAGCAAGGGGAGCTGCCAGATCAGTCCAGCGGCAAACAGAGCAGCGATTCTCTCAACTCCCATAAACAATCAGGCGCTTCACTTCATTTTGTTTGGAAAAGAGGTTCCAATTCAGAGATCTGAACACACCTGGTTCACCATGTTCTTTTCACTTGGCAGGAGAGAAACTTGAAGCCCAGGGAAGTAACTTTTACCCTGTGCACCAGAAAACATGATCTCGGGGTGGGGTGGGGGTGCTCAATGCAGCATCCTGTTTGGAGCCTGAAGAAAAGCTGGAGAATCATGCTGGAATAAACCAGGCCTAACAGGACCTGAGGACTGTACAGCATAGCAGGGACACCAGAAACAGGTCTCAGAGGTTCCCAGGACACTGGAAGCAAGTCTCAGAGGTTCCCAGCTCACCTTGTTCAGGGGTGACCCATCCCACATTATCATCTCACATGCTGCTCCCTCCCTGGATCCAGGGTCTGTCCAGGGTAAGGCTTGACTTCCTGTGCCCATGAAGACAGAACTGAAGATTTGGGAAGATAACTTGCCCAAAAGGTCACACACAACCTTTTTTATGTTCAAAGTTCTGGAAAGCACATTGAATAGTCCCTGACACCTCTCTGACCTCCCCACAAAGGCCCAGGGTTTGCATCTCCTGGTAGGGACAAGCTGGGGTCTCGAGAGCCCTGGGCAGAAAACAATGCTGTGAACAGACCCAAAGTTAAGAGGAGACACTGAGAAACGAGCATGTTTCTAAATACATCATCACAGCTTGCTCACTGCAAGGTCTCCAAATATCAAATTTCAGTCATCAATTCAATTAATCTCGTGACTTTGCTGGCCACCAGTTGTGCCTTGTCACTGGGCTCAGTGACAGCGGGTAACCCCTGACGTTCTGGGGCTAACTCGGAAGTGAAAGAGGCTGCTTCCATGGGGCAGAGCAGGGAAGGGCCTCGGAAGGGCCTGGACCTCACAGCGCTGTTGCCAAGGGATTGGCATGACCCCGCTCCCTCGCCCCCCTCGTCTGACATGGGCACAGAACCCAGGACTCAGGCCCCCAGGAGCTCAGGAGCACAGGGTTGGGGTGTTCAAAGATTTGTTTGCATTTTTACTGTGAAATATACTAACAGCCAAGTGTATAGTAGTGAAGGCACTTAAGAAGTAACAAATAAAATCCACTCTTGATTGCTGTGATAAACAATCACTTGTTTGTTTAATGTTTTGTCATATTCTTATCTGTCAGGTGGTCCTGTTGATTTTGGTTGTTTTCCTTAGTAAGATACACAGTTAATTCTTTTCCATGTCAAAGGAACCACATCCCCACAGGGATGGTGGGTTAAAAATAACATCAGGGACTTGAGATGCTCTTGTTTTTCTTTGTTCTACTGCATGGCTGTCTATGCATGGTTTTCTTTCTTTTTTTAAATTTTATGTATTTTTTCACATCATTCTTCATTTTCATACAATGTACGCTTATCATCTTGTGTATGACCCCCAAGAAATCCCACCACCAATTCACCCATGTACCATCACTGTTGTACCATCAAGATAGTTCCTTGTGCTCTTCCCATCTGTTTTGATCCAGTTTTTTCCTCCAACCACACCCTCCTCCCTGACCAAGAATGCAAGAATGTCTCTGGTTTCCTTGCCTGTGGATTTTGGTTTTTACTTTGTTACAGTTACTTCCCCTCACACACCATCCCTTACTTGGGTCCCCTTTATTCCTCCCACAAGAGAAACCATTGGTATTTTTCCTTCATTTCCCAGGGCATATTATGATCCATAATGCCTGCCAGGGCTGCAGCCATTACAGTCACACTAGAGATCAGGATAGAAAGGCAGGTGCTACAAAAATAACCCTTATATTTAAAAAGTATGGTGGTTACCAGAGGGGATGGGAAGGGGGTGGTTCAATGAATAAGGGGCCGATTCGATAGTGTAATGACACTAGAACTTTGGTGGTGAGTGAGTGAAACATATACACACATGGAAGGTATATAATTGCACTCTTGAGATTATATAGTTTGTAGATAAATGGTAAGTCAATACAGTTTTATTACAAAAATTTAAAAGCCAACTGCTATGGTTTCTTAGTGCCTTTCCCCATTTTTATTTATTGTCTTTTTTTTTTTTTTTTTAGGAGCAAGGTTGAGCAGAAAAATCATAGACCATTGCATTTGGAAGTCCTATTCATTTGTCTTCTGTCTTTCAACAGATATTTATTAAATACCTGTTGTGTGTCAGGAAGTGTACTAAAAATAGCAGACAGTGCATGATGAAACTTTCATTCCACTGGGGGCAGGGATGAAATCTAACAGTGGGTATTGTTAAATATCTAGGAGAATAAAATAACAGGGCAGAGATAGTTTCTGTAGGGGATCTGTTGTTTTAGACATGGTGGGCAAGAAAGATTTCTTTCAAATAAGGCAACATTTCAAATGAAGAGACCTGAGTGAAATAAGTGAATAGGTCCTATAGCCTAATAATGGAGTGGGGGAGGTTGGCCTGCTGTGTGTGACGGTTTCTCCTTTACACATGAAGCTGCATGGGTCTCACGACCTCATCCCTCTTATTCAGAGGAGCTGAATTTAGGGACCTTGGATTTACTGCCTGGGCTGGTGAATCTGAGATACAGTGTTGTTCTTATTCTCTCAAGTGTCAGCAGAGCTTCTTGTCTGGAGAAGTCTCATGACTCAATACTGACCTAAATGCCTTGGCCTTGTTTTAACATTCACAGAGAACAGGATTTCTTCAAGCCAACTCAGTGCAGGTTCTGAATAAATCTTTATTGAATGGCCATTGCATGAAATCTCTTCTAGTTTCCATTCAACTGTTAACCAATAGCCTGCAGGTGCATAGACATTTGGGGTAAGCAAGATCGTCTCTTTGTTAAAGAGATCTTTTTATTTTGCCTCTTACCTTTCCACTGATCTTTGAATGTCCCTTTCTACAACTCCCACGTTCATAAGCAGGAAATCACCTTGTTTCCAGAAATGAAACTAATAAATATGGTTGTTTTCCCTTGAGTGATTTCACAGCAAAGAAGTCACATTTGTGTATAAAGTGGTATTCAAAGATGATATAGTAGATAAAGGCAGTTTCTGGAACCAGATTTCCTGGGCTTAAGTTATAGCCTCTCTTTTGTAACCTTGCATCTTGATTTTGTTTTTTAAAATTAATTATTTTTGTAAAGTGAAGTATCACTGTTTGGCACCCTTGTTAAAAGGGGCGGATTTTCCCCTCATGTGTGGTCACTGCAGCTCTCCCACCACCGAGGTCCCCATAGTCCTCCTCCATAGTCCTGCTCTCGTCCTACTCTGTTCTCACCTCTTCCCCTGGCCCCCCAGGTCTACGGTCAGTTTTAAAGGGCTAGTTTTAAACTTTGTCTTTGTTTGACCCTTTGTTCGGTTTCTCTACATTCCACGTGTAAGTGACACCATCTGGCATTTATCTTTTCCTTTCTGATTATGTTTTGCATAATCCTTTCCAGCTCCATCCATGGACAACTTATTTTAATGCTCTGTCTTTCTCTCCTTATCTCTTTCTCTTAGAGAGGGGATAATTGCACTTATATCATACAGTTGCATAGGGTTCTTAAATATATATAAAGTTTTGGAATAGTGTCTGGCATGTCATAGGTGTTCTGTATAAGACTTAGCTATTATTATTATTACTATTTTGTTAGAAGCTAGGACAACAAATCATTAGATCCTTTTGCTTGTAACAGATTCAATCAGATTAACTTGTAGAAAGTGTATAGGCCCATGGCTAATAATCTTATGCATCAAAAGGGATACGAATTTCTTGGGGAGCTATGGAGAACCCTAGAACTCAGTTGGAACATAGTTTCAGACTTGGACAGACTAAATGAAGCATGAGGGAATTGGTTATACTGCTGTGTCCTCAGCATCTGAAATTTGCACACTTTTCCTAGTCTTTGCCCATTAATGTGACTTGACTATTTTCCCCATATCAGATTATCATTTGTAAGTTTGTTAGCTGACTTAGTCTTTTCTATTTAAATCCTCAAGGAACAGATACCTGGACTGGTCCCATTAAAAGTCCATTGCATAATTCTAGGGTGCATAATTCTCATGGTCCTCTCTCCTCTTCATACGTTGACAGGTCCTGGATTGGGGACCTTGTCTAGGCTGATGGCCTGAACGAACATAAGTCAAGGGCTGGGAGAGTGAGTAGCCAAGCAGAGGTCTATGGGTGGGGAGATTTCTCCTATAATCAGACTGTGATAAAAGTACAGGAGCAACTGGAATCTAGTGTTTTCTGTATTCAAAGATTGTAGATATAATCAGTGTCATGGAAGACAGATGTGCTGCAATACACTGAAAACAGCATTACAGATGTGTAACTATGGACTCTACTGAACCTACCATGAGACTGTGAAAACAAATATTTACCACATTTGCAGACTGGTGGAAACTGTCTACCTTCTTTCTGTCCCTGGGTTCAATTGTATTAAAAAATCTGGTTTCTATTAAAGTATATTGCTGTAGAAAAGTTGGACCAAAATAAGAGATCCTGTCCCTAAATCTATATGGCCCGTGACTCCTGGAATCTATCAGTGAGCTTTTTGAAGGCTGCCTTCACATCCTTGTTTCTCAGGCTGTAGATCAGAGGGTTCAACATGGGGATGACCATAGTGTAGAAGACAGACACCACCTTGTCTTCCTCCAGGGACTTGTCTGAGCGACTGCGTAGATACATGAAGATGAGGGTCCCAAAGAAAAGGGCCACAGCAGTGAGGTGGGAGGCACAGGTGGAGAAAGTCTTGGCCCTGCCCCCTGAAGACTTCATCCTCAAAATGGCCTTGATGATGAGCAGGTAGGAAATCAGGATGATCAAAGCATTGGCCAAAATCACAAAGTTGCCGAAGAAGACAATGATGATCTGAGCATTGGTTGTGTCACTGCAAGAAAGCTTCAACAGTGGTGGGAGGTCACAGAAGAAGAAGTTGATCTGGTTGTCATCACAGAAGGAGAGGGTGAAAGTGCACGTGGTACGTAGGACAGCCCCCGAAAGCCCACACGTGTAGGCTCCTATCACCAAGGCCCAGCAGATTCTGGGGCTCATGGCCACAGTGTAGAGCAGTGGGCTGCTAATGGCCACATAGCGGTCATAAGCCATGACAGCCAGCAGGAAACACTCTGTGCCTGCACAGATGGTGAAGAAAAAGAACTGGGCAGCACACTGGCCATAGGAGACGGCCATCTTGCCAGTGAGCAGCGTGGCCAGGATCTGAGGGGTGATGACCGAGGTGTAGCAAGCATCCAGCAGGGAGAGGTGGCTCAGGAAGAAGTACATTGGGGTGTGGAGGTGGGTGTCCACCTGGATCAGAACGATCATCCCCATGTTCCCCAGAAGGGTGACTAGGTAGAAACTGAGAAACAGCAGGAAGAGAGGGATCTCCAAGGCGGGGTAGTCAGTGAAGCCCATGAGAATGAACTCGGTTACAGTGGTGAGATTATTCTTGGCCATGGATTCAAGGTGGGTTTTTGATTTGAGGATTAGAATAATATAAAAATTGCTCAGAGTTGGAGGATGGACAATTTCTCTCTGTGGTAGTCAGGTTTAGATTTCTGAGCCAATTTGTAGAGCTTGTTTTTGAGAAATCCTGTATCTGGCTGATACTTGCTGGGCATCAGTGTTCTCCCTCTGCATTTTCTGGAGCTGATCCAGGAGCTAGTGTTTTTGATTCAGATTAATTCTGGTTTATATTTGGAAGTTTCTGTGAAGAGAAGACACATAGATTCTGAGAAGTGGAAGGAATCTCTCAGCATCTGTCCTCACCCCATTGGATGCTGGGCTCTCCTGTACTGGGGAGCCTTCACATGATCTTTGAACCTGGGTGACCCCATATGTGGAAAGTTCACCTTTATTCTTTCTCTATGATCCACAATTGGATTTAGTTTCACCCTTCAAGATATTCACAACAATCACAATCCATTCTTCTAGTGCAAACCATTTAGAAGTTGGAAGATGATGACATTGCTGATTATGTTGACGATTCCCTTACATTACCCATGGGTATTTTACTTATTATATAATACTCAGTGCATGCTGAAAATATGTCTTTAATAGTACTAAAATATTTTGAAAATATATTTGGCTCTTGAAACAATTAGGTATCAGTTCTGGATAACTACTCCACAGCAGTGATTAAAATTGATCATACTGGGCCCTCCCTGGTGGCGTGGTAGGTTAAAGCGCAGCACTAAGAAACTAAACCCACTGCAGCATGAGTTTGATCCCCACCCGGGAGGTGACCCACATGGCACGGCAGACCTCTCCTGACCCACCCGCTGCTCCCCTCAGCAGTGTACTTCATCAGTTGGCCTGTTCTGCTCCCCACTCTGTCTCTGATGAATCCTCTCATGGCCTCTGCACCTCTGGCCTACACCCCAGCTCTGTATGCGTAAATAAACAAAAATCTTAAAAAAATTGATCATACTGGCCCTCCCTGGTGGCGCAGCGGGTTAAAGCACAGCACTGAGAAGCTGGGGCCACTTCCGCATGAGTTCGAATCCCGCCTGCCCCGGAGGTGTCCACATGGCGTGGCAGACCTCTCCTGGCCCTCCCGCTGCTCCCCTCAGCAGTGTACTTAGTTGATCTGCCTGTTCTGCTCCCCGCTCTGTCTCTGGTGAATCCTCTCACCCTCTGCAGCTCTGGCCTGTACCCCAGTTCTGTACAAATAAATAAATCTTTAAAAAAAATTGATCATACTGCTTTATACATCTCAAAGTTACTAAGAGACGAGTTCTTAATTGCATACACCAGAAACACCTGTGAGACTATAAGGAGGCGTTATCTTACGCTGACTGGGCAAGCATACTGTCATGGACAAATATATCAAAGCAAAACTTTGTACTTTAGACTCACACAGTGACACGTGTCAATTATATCTCCATGTTAGTAATAAAAAGATAACTAAATGTCTTTCTGTGTACTTTAAACGTTACCACGTTGCTTTGGGGTCACTCCAGCTCTAAGCAGGTGGCCCTCATGGAGGCAGGGGCTGACATGTCATTCAGAACAGCGCTATCCCCATCATGCCCAACTCAGGTGAGGATGGTGAACTCCAAGTCATCATCTTAGGACATGCACTCATGAGCTGAATAACCTTCCAAAGCTCACTTTCCTTGGTGGGCATCACTCTTCCTGAAAGGTGGTCGTTTGAGATTATGTCATCATTAAATTTCTTTTCTCTCTCACAGTCTGACTGTCCATGCATATGGGCTCCATGAAACTCCTAAAAGATTTTACTAATAGCTGTAACCACGTAACAGGCATGCTATGAAGCTACTAATTACCAAGGATATAAAAATGTAGGAACTATTTCAGGTGATCTATAGTTACTTCAACATAATATTCTGAAAGTTGGGTCCAGATTGGAGTTACAGTTCCCAATAAGCTATCATTATTGACCAAGGAAGATCTTTTTTTTAAATCTATCACTCCTCGCCTGTCTCCCTCCAGCTCCATGTCTTCTGCTCCTCACAGCTCTAGTCTCTAGTGTATGTGAAATACATACCCTTCCAATTTGATTTATTTTACATTTATTTAGAGCTATGTGTACTTAAAAAAAAACGTTTTATTAATTTATTCATGTATACAAGAACTGGGGTACAGGCCAGAGTTGTGTGTGGTGGTGGGGGGGAGGTGAGAGGATTCACCAGAGACAAAGTGGGGAGCAGAACAGGCAGATAGACTGAAATCCACTGCTGAGGGGAGTAGGGAGAGATAGGAGAGGTCTGCTGCACCCGGTGGGTCACCTTCCTGGCCAGGGATCGAACTCAGGCTCAGGGGAGAAAGTGTGATAACCCTGAGACTTAATTCCCTAGGCTACCAGGGAGGCCCAAGATATATATACTTTTAGAAAAATATAGCAGAGTTAATATTTGGTCTGGAAATACAAGAGTTTTCCTGAGGTTTTACGGCTAGAAAGAAAAGATGTTTAGGTTGACCCTGGTGTCCCTGATCCAGAAGAGGTGTGTGAGCTACTGTGGGGTGGGATGGTGCTTCTTCCCCGCTGCCATTTGCTGAGCATCTGCTCTGTGCCAACCAGGGGCATCAAACATTCCACAGACACCATTTCCTAGAATCCTCACCCCAATGTGCTGCTTTGTCCCTACGGGAACTAACACTCTGAATTCTAAAGTTTTGCAAAGGTCACATGAATAGTGAAAACTCCAAATGGAAATAACTGAGGTTCGTCTCATTCCAAAGTCAAAACTCTAGTTCACAGAATGAATTCTACTCTGGCATAATTTTTGGGGTGAGCTCCGTAGTCCTATCTTGCTCTGCCCCATGAAACCATTTATATTTTCTAAAATTTACCCAGTGACACACACACCCAAAAAGATAAGAACTAAAATGTCCAGAAATAATGATCCAATCTTACTTGCACGTCTCAACGCACCCACTGGATCCCAGTCAGACGCGGCGCCATTGCGTGGGAAGTTACGAAAATGACGGCCAGAGTCTCCACCCAGCGTCACCTCCCCTGGTTTTGGGGCCCTTACTTCAGAACTGGTCACCATTGTGACATTTACCTGTGGAATAATCCAGTTTAAGTCATTTTAGGTTTGGAATCCAGCTCCTCTGAGGTGGTTTGGGCATTTTGGAGAGCAAGCGAGATAGCTCAACTTCCCTCTTAAAGATGGATTTGTGGGAGAAACGTTGTGAGCTTAAGGTCGTCCCTGGAACTTGAATCATCTGGGACAGTCCCTGCGGCTCCAGGGAAAAGCCAGCCTTGCCAGGGAGAAGACCCCTCAGCGAGACTCATTACCTCATCGTCTCCACACCTCTGAGGGATGAGACCAAGTCTCACGGGATGTCACCGCGACTCCTAAGTCTTGTTGGTCTCAAAGCTCATTTGTTTGCAGTTTCTGTAGGAAATGAGCTTGCTCTTCTGTGCCCATGGCCCTGGCTTCTCAGTGAATGGTGCAGGTCTGGACTCCTCCGAGGACTCTGCTGGTCGCCATCTGCAGCGTCGTCCCTCAGACCCCCCTCCTCATCTCCCATCTCCGGGTGTGACCCATGGTGTATTGTTTGCTCAGAATTTCATCATGAATTACATTTAGTCACTCAGGCAAGCTTGAGACTGAGGTCGCCTGATTGGACTGTGCCACTGAGTTGATCGCTCTCCTTAAAACACTGTTTTGTCAGTTTGTATAGGCAGCTCTCTGGGGCCCACCCAGCTCTCATCTCTCTTCTGTTCTCTGAAACTCACACTCTCTATGAGAACCACACCGTTGGTACTAATTCCACCTTTCTCACGTTGTCCCTGACTATGCCTTGACGATTCGTCTCACTTTCCAGTTAGATCCTGATTTTCTGAGGACCTGCCTTGCTCATCCTACTAACTGGGATCTTCCCAGTGCCCCCAGCCCCAACTCCTCCCTTCTGCTTCCATCTACTCTTTAATGTACCCTCTTTCAGCAAGAGGGGCCTCAGAGAGACGGTATGCCCCATTCACTCCAAAATAACACGTCAGGATAAAATGCTTTGTAATTAGCAAGCATTCAGCCTAGCCAGGGTGGATTTTGCTTACTGCAGAACCCAGATGATGCAAGAATATATTACAAGGAAGGGAGGCAACCGCAGATCAGGGCTTCTGGCAGCATCGGGAATTAATTCCATCTTCCAGTGCAGTTTTGGAGAATATTGATTATTATTTCCTGTAATTAAATATCTATTAAAATAATGTATGGTAAGAGTATGTGTACTGTATTGCAAATGCTTCCTGGTATAGGCAGTAAAGGTACTACCGTAACAAGTAGAGGAAATGGAGAGAGAATATGCTGATAGTGATACTTTTCCATTAAATATCTCCTACGGGCCCTCCCCGGTGGCACAGCGGGTTAAAGCACAGCACTAAGAAGCTTAAGCCACTTCCGCATGAGTTCGATTCCCGCCTGCCCCGGAGGTGACCACATGGTGCGGCAGACCTCTCCTGACCCGCCCGCTGCTCCCCTCAGCAGTGTGCTTTGTGGATCTGCTTGTTCTGCTCCCCACTCTGTCTCTGGGGAAGCCTCTCACCCTCCGCATCTCTGGCCTGTACTCCAGTTCTGTATGAGTAAAAAACAAAACAAAACAAAAAAATCTCCTAGGGAGCTTGGGGAAGTGGGTGATAATTAGTATTTATTGATTTTCTTCCTTTGTGACAGATTGGTGGGGTCTTGACTACTTTTATGTGTTACTGATTCGTTATTATAATTAATGTTAAACATTTGACCTATAACATTTGGGAAGCAGTATGTCTTAGGTTGACTTCTTTAAAAAATGAGTCTAGATTCAGTTTTTTTTTTTTTTTACTTTGGGCTGCTTCCCAAGGGGTGGGTGTAACCTTCTAGGTATTTCTGGGATAAGTGGGTCTCTTTCCTGAAGGGAATACTCCAGAGAATACTGCTGCTGTGAGCTGTTAGCAGCCAACACACAGAGCAGCTGTAGTTGTCTCTGCTGTCTTAGCAACTGGTAGCCAAGAATATTCAATGGGGGGAGTGGTCTGTTCAATAAATGGTCTTGGGAAACTGGACAACCCAATGCAGAAAATAAAACTGAACCTCAGCTAAAATTTACTCGAAATGGGTTTGATACTTAAACAAAAGACCCCAAATCAGAAAGCATTTAGCAGAAAACGTAGGGGAAAGTTCCTAGTCATCTTTCTTAGCTCTTTTCTTTTTTGTATTTGGCACCAAAATCACAAGCAAGAAAACCAAAAAGTCAGCTGGTGAGATTATATCAGCACATTGATTGGTGGGAATGTAAATTGGTTCATTCACTATGGAAAGCAGTATGGACGTACCCCCAAAATTTGAAAATAGAACTAACATGTGATCCAGTAATTTCACTTCTGGGCACATATCCAAAGGAAATAAGAACAGGATTTTGAAGAGACAGCCATACTCGCATGTTTATTGTAGCGTTATTTACAATTGTCAAGAAATGTAAACAACCTGTGCCCGCCGGTCAACGACTGATAAGGAAGATGTAACATATCTACAATTCAGTCATGGGAAACAGGGAAATCTGGCCATTTCTGCTGACATGGCTAGATCTAGAGGGCGCTGTTTAGTGAGGTAAATCAGGCAGAGAAAGGCAAATACTCTCTGATTTCTTTCATGCAAACATAGATGATGTGTTCTGTACATCAAAATTGCTAAAATACTAGAATTTGAGTGTTCTCACCACAAAAAAACCCAATAATTAAGTGATGTGACAGAGGTGTTAGCTTTCAATAAATATGATGATGGCCATATCGCAAGGTATTAATATATATAATCATGTTGCACACGTTCAACTAATACAGTATTATCTACCCATTATATCTCAATAAAAAGAGAGACTGTTCTGATGACAATATTTGTCTTCCTGGGACAAATTAAGTTGACTCGATCCAGATGAAGTGTTTTTATGAGTCAATAAATTTCATTTTTTCGTTATTAAATTAATTGTATGGGTATTTTACCAATTTCAGCTGAGACAAGTCTGATGCCAACTGTGAGGTATTTTCTTTATCTGTGTAGGCATTGAAACACCTGTGGGAATATATACCAAGGTTTCAAAATGAATATCACTGGAAATTGTGAAAAGGATGCCATTTCAAATCTTTGTGGGGATTTGTTAGAAAAAGCACATATTACTGGAAATAAAATGTTTCAATGTTTCTAGTATAATAACAGGGATAAAAGGGTGAATGCTTCCAAGACAATCTGGATCGTAGGTAGGGGCGAGGGCAAGTAACCTGTGTGACAGAAAAACTTACTACAAAGCTGTAATCACTCAAATAGCACTTTGCAGACATAGCAATTGGTTGATCAATGGAATAAAAGACAATGTTCAGAAGAATATCCAAATACTTGTGAGAGCATAAGAAAAGTGGTAGTTTACAGCAGTGAATAAGAAACATTTATTGACTCACTGATGGGGGAACAATTTGCTAACTGTCTGTGAAGATAAATTTGAGCTTTAGCTCACAGCTTACATCAAAACAAATTGCAGAAACATCAGATATTATAAAGAAAATCGTGATTTATCAGCTCTCAGTAGGTGAACTGTAGTGATTTTTTGGTTGTTGTTGAGGTGACGTTGGTTTACAACATTGCTCGTATTTTAGTGGTCTAGGGTCTCCCTCTTTAGGTGCTGTTACTACACCACACCATCACAAAGCACCCATCATCAACACCCTGGTACACTGTTTATCTCCCCATTTACTTCTTTCCTCCTTCCTCTTCTCCTCTGGTAGCCTCAACTCTAGTCAGATTTCTAGGGTTTGTTATTAGTTTGATTTTATCTGACCCTTTATTTTATTTCTCCATATTCCACATATGAGTGACCCATTTGATAGTTGTCTTTTCCCTCTGACTTAATTCACTTGGCATAATCTCTTTCTGCTCTATTCACATTGTCTCAAATGGCAGGAATATATCTTTTTCTAATAGCCGAGTGGCGACCTATTGCGTGTATAGACCACAACTCCCTGACCCCACTCGTCTATTTTTGGGCCACTTCGGTTGTCTCCATAGCTTGGCTGTTGTACATAGTGCTGCAGAGAACACAGATGTGCACACATCCCTTTTAATTAGTGTTTTATTTTCTTTGGGTAGATACCTACAAGCGGAACTGCCAGGTCATATGGCAGATTCATCTTCTGTATTTTGAGAAAACTCCATAATGTTTTCCATAGGGCTGGACCTATCTACACTCCCCCATAGCTTTAGAGAGCTCTTTGTTTCCTACACATCTTTGCCAACACCTATTGTCTTTGGTCTTTTTTATACGGGCCATTCTCATAGGCATGAGACGGTATGTCGTTGCGGTTTGATTTGCATTTCCCTGACAGTGATCCATTTTTCACATGCCTGTTGCCACCTGTGTGACATCTTTGGAGAATTGCCTTTCTAGATGTCCTGTTTAGCTTTTGACTGGGTTATTTGTTTTCCTTTGGTTGTGTTGTATATGTTCTCTGTAGATCTTAGATATCAACCCCTTGTCAGCTGTATGGTGTACAAATACTTTTGCCCATTCAATAGGGGGTCTTTTTGTTTCGTTGAATGTTTCAGATACTTTTAATGTGATTATCATGTATGTCTTTTTATTATTTTTGTTTTTTAAAGATTTATTTATTTGTGCATACAGAACTGGGGTGAGGCGAGAGGCTTCACCAGAGACAGAGTGGGGAACAGAACAGGCAGATCGACGAAGTGCACTGCTGAGGGGAGCAGCGGGCGGGTCAGGAGAGGTCTGCCATGCCATGTGGTCACCTCCGGGACAGGCGGGAATCGAACTCATGCTGCAGTGGCTTTAGCTTCTTAACCCGCTACGCCACCAGGGAGGGCCCCATATCATGTATGTCTTTTGTTGGAGATGGGTTTGTGTGGAACCCACTATAGAGAATGAGGTTTCCTGGAGGGCAGAGCCACATCATCGGTGGCGGGTGTTGGCAACAGATGGCAAATTAACAGATGTGTGTACATGCATACAGCCGTACTGGTGGGTGGGGGTGGAATGTGGAAGTGAGTTAAGAACTTAGCACTTTGGGACAGAAGCAGATTTATGTGGAGCAGCCTCAGGGACTGTGGGCCACACAGGAGTATGAAAGAGATTCAACACTAGGGCATCATTGTGGCTATAGGAAAGATGAGATGGGGTGGAGCGGAATGCAAATGGCCCCAAGGTGGAGGTACTCAGGCTGCTCGCTAGGCAGCATTTGGGATGTGAATGTCCTTCATCATATGTGAGGCTAAGGAGCAGCACACATCATTTTAGAAAACACACACATAGAAAATTTTATTTATATGGAAAGTTTTAAAACTGTCAGAGTTCAGCAAAGTTTCCAGGCAAAATGTTGTCACATAAGTAATTATCAGTAGCTTTCATCTACATGAGCAGTAATCAATAACACAGTGACCAGGGAAACTAAGGTCTAAGGAAGGGGATGAGGGCGTGGAAGGGGGTCTCGCGGATGGCCAAGGCGTCAAGTTTTAACATGTGTGTCCTATGTGGACAACGTGTGTTGTCACATATCGTTACCGATAAGCTTTCAGAATCACAGAAATCGGTTTCAATTCCCTTCTGTTCCAGATGAGAAAGATATTAAGTCTCATTCACATATACATGATTCAGCCACATACATACATAAGTGCACACACGTATGTATCTCAGTAGGTTCTCTCCCGTCTCTATTGCTGGATTTCCACAATCCAGAAACTTGGCGTGCGTCCTTCCCTTCAGCTTACCCTGCCTCGCCTTGCAGTTGTTCAAGCCACAGGGCACATCCGAACACGACCATCTTGGCAACTTTGGCAAGTTTGGAAGTCAGATTTTCTTCTGCAGTGACCTAGACTTTTAGCGGTAAGCGACTCGGCACCCAGCCCCAACGTCGTGAGATCTCACTACCGTCCTGAGTTACGCAGTCAACTATCTGTCTTCTCTTTTCAGTAACTTTACGACAGTTAACAATTTTGTGCTAACTCAACCCAGTGGAACAGTATAAAAATAGCATATGCAAAGCTGACCATGGGTCTGAGGCAGGAGCTGAAATAGGGGAGGGAAGAGCACCAGGTGGTGGGTCACTGTGTGTGTGGGAAGAACTATGGGGACTAACCCTGAGGGAGAAAACTGAATCCTGCCTAAGAATGAACACGGATGGGAGAAAATAAATTCAGAAAAAAATAGTATATGAACTTTGATTCTGACGAAAAGAAGTCTATAGGAGCTCCCTGGAAGGATAATTATTGCGTCAGATTCTGTTCTGAGTTCTCCTGCGTGCTGCCTGCATGCGCTCCTAACCGCCATATCCACCCCGCAGGTGGGAGTGAGAAGTGGCACGACTTGCTGGGATCTGCGAGGCGAGGCGTCAGCCTCCAGAGCTCCCGCGTGTTCCCCTCCAGCGGTTGAGTACTGAATAAGCAAACTGTGCGGCGTCTTGGAATTGGGGTCTCCCTGGTGACCCATAAACACGATGGATCAGAAAGGGGGGCATATGGCGGTATCTTCTCCCTCCCCCAAGTGAGGTTAAATTAGCGGGGCAGAGGGCTGCTAGGCAGGACAAAGACTGACTGGGGGGAAGCGAGGGAGCTAATTTCAGAGACTCTCCTCGGGGGATCCCACAGCCTAATTAGAAGCTTGGGGCCTGATTAGAGAAGCCCAATCAGCGGAAATGCCCCCGCCCGTGGTCTTCTAACTGTCTACACCAGGGCAAGTTCCTGGCACCTTTAAATGGGTGTGAGGTGACAGCGAGAGCAAGGGGTGTCTGTCTCTGGCCGCCCAGAGCCCCCCTGGCTGCAGCGGGGAAGCTGTGCTGTTGCTGTGGGAGGTGAGTGTGGCCAGAGCGGGTCAGAGAATTGAAACCCAGGCCCGGCCAGGTTCAAAATGCACTTGACACCCTTAAATCTTGACTGTGGTCTGAAGTGGGTTTATCTCTTTCTTTGGGGAGCAGGGTCAAAGCCAGTGTGGTTTCCTGGGGAGCACAACTGGGTTGGAGGCACCAGTTCCTTCTGCTGTAGATAATTCCCTGCTGCCAGGCCTGGCGACTCTCCCCACCCCTCACTGCCTCCGCATTTTGTCCTTCGCCACTGTGCCCACCCCTCATTTAGTCATGTATATGCATTGTACGTCACCGTTCCTTTCTGTACACTGCATGCTTTCTCCTCTCAGGTGCAGTCCCAGTAAAATTCCCACCACTGATTCACCCCTGCGCCATCACCACAGTCCCCTGTGCTCTGGCCTCTACTGTTTTGATCCCTCTGCCTCCCTCTCCCCTGCAGAATGTCTCTGATTTAGAGTTGCCGGCTAATTTTAAAAATTATTGTTATTATTTTTTTTTCCGATCCCTTATTTGGTTCCCCTATATTCCTCCTAAAATTGAAGCCATCTGCTATTTTTGTTTTTCCTTCTAGCTTAATCCCTTCTACTTCCATCCAGGTGGCTGCAAGTGGTGTGAGTCTACCTTTTTTATTGCTGAATAGTATTCCATTGTGTTTATACCACATCGACTTCATCCAGTCGCCTATTTTTCATCCTCTTCATTAATGAATGGCTGCTAAGTATTTAACTATATAGCTTTTTCTGCCACATAAAATGTCTCATATTTGACTTGGCCATTCCAGTTCTCTCAAGGTTGCTGTAAGTGGCAGCACTTGGAGCTAGCTGGTGGTTTCACTTCGCTCCTGCAGTGACTCAAGGCACCCAGCACCCTAGGGCCTCAATTTCTCACCTCTAACATGGACTGCCAAGGACTCTCCTACTTGATGGGCTATAGAATCAGAAGCCATAGGGGTTCCACATGGAGAACTCGTGGGGTTATTAGACCTGAGAGGCCCACAGGAGGCCAGAGAGAGTGACCAGCAGTTCCCATTCCACCTCTGGCAGTTGTTTGGGGGTGATCACAGAGGGAGCTGGAACAGGTTCCTTCCTCCACCACTGAAATTGTTCAAGTTCCATAGACGTGTCTGGTCAGGAAGGGTCACCGCTCGCTCAGGGCTGAGCCATCAGTGGCACTCTGGAGAGGATTTCTGCCACGGGTGGGAGGGAAATCTCAGATTCCTGCATCCTGAGTCCATTAACTGATTGCTGACGCTGCTTGGCTAAGCTGCCCCTAAGGCGTGAACTCTGCTAGGACTGTCAGCTGGTGCTGACTTGGGAGAGGCTTTAAAGAGGCTGGGGTGGGCCTGGGGGGAGACCCCCAGATGAACAGACCTGATGTTCACTCTCATAAGCTGCCTCTGTCCAGGCACCTCCGGCACCACACTGCTCCCCTCTCCCCACCCCTCCCAGGAGAAGGCAGCCTTCACCACTCTGAGGAGCAGAGAGCTCGAGCAATTATGGGCAACAGAAAAGCTTTGCTAAGACTCCAGAAAGGAGGAGAAGCCCAGGGCGTAGAAGGGATGTCTGGCGACACTGAGGAGATGTGGGAGCCGGCCCTCCCAGCCTTATCCAGGGGCTATTTCTTTTGGGCAAGATGCTCCTACTTCACGGTCCTCTTTTCCTCCCTGCACTTCATCTGCCTGAGGCTTTGCAGGTGCCTTACCTGCCAAGGTGCTCCTGCACACTTGCCCAGATAAAAGACAGGTGGCAGCCCTCCCTAGTGGCGCAACAGGTTAAAGCACAGCACTGTGAAGTTATCTGTGGCCACTGCAGCATGAGTTCGATCCCCGGCCAGGGAGGTGACCCCCAAGGCGCGACAGACCTCTCCTGTCTCCCCGCTGCTCCCTTCAGCAGTGGATTTCAGTAGATCTGCCCGTTCTGCTCCCACTCTGTCTCTGGTGCATCCTCTCAACCCCCGCCCACTGTTCCCCCATACCTGTGGCCAGTACCCCAATTCTGTAAGCATAAATAAATAAGTCTTAAAAAAAAAGACAGGTGCGGTGAACAGGCAGGCACTGGAGAAGTGCAGGAGACTTGAGGCCAGTGTGGGGCAGACTAGATGTCCTGCAGGAAGTGTATTAAGGATCACCAAGGGAGGACTTCAACTTCCAGGTCTTTTCCATCCAGCCGCCATCTTCAGGGGATTTCTGTTTTGCTAGGAGCTCGGGTGAGGGGCCGGGAAGAGGTCTGGGCCCCCTTTCTGGCTGTGTTTCTCCCCAGCCATGTGGTCCTCGGACAAGTCAGCTTTCCTCATTCGACAACCATCGGCGAACCTCGTCTGAGGACCAGAGGGGTGCGTGGGGTCCGGGCTCCTGAAGAGCAGCTCATGGAAGTGCTTTGTAATTTGGGGGAGCAGGGGGTTTCCACCTTCCACTGTACGCGACAGAGTCAACCTTAGTACACCCCTGCGAGGCTGGGAGGATTCTTGCCCATCTCTAGATGAAAGAGCTGCCGTCCAGAGATTTCAAGTTGCAGGCTGGGATTTGACCCCATTGTGAGAACTTCAAAGCATTCTGGTTCCGCGACACCATGCTGGGCCTGTCTTTCTGCTATTTTCGGTGATGCTGGAGCAGAATATTTTTGTGTCTTTGAGTTTTAATTCAACTAGAAAATGACTGACTTAAGTGTTTTATTTTCAATTAAATTTCTGAGGGAAAGGGGAACTCTTGAGACTATTTTCACCTGTAGATTCCACTGCTTCTTTACCTGATCACCAGGTGTGTGGGAAGAGCTGACAGGTTTTCCCCATTGTCTGAAGGTAAGATTTCTTATTTGCTGTGGCTTGGTAGATTGTTTTTTTTTTTTTTTTTGGGGGGGGGTGTGTGTGTCTAGGAGTGCTATTGCCATTACTTTATTTATTTAAAAAAAGATTTATTTTATTTACTTATGTATATAAGAGCTGGAGGGCAGGCCAGAGGTGCAGGGAGGGTGGTGAGAGGATTCACCAGAGACAGTGGGGAGCAGAACAGGCAGATGCACTGAAACACACTGCTGAGGGGAGCAGTGGGTGAGACAGAAGAGGTCTGCTACACCATGGGGTCATCCCCTGGCCCAAGATCGAACATGATCGCTTTCTGGTGCTGAGAACTAACCTCTTGCACCACCAGGGAGACTCCTCTATTAGCATTACTTTATAGGGAAAATTTTTTGACCATTCCCAGATCCTAAAAATCACCTGCAAAATCATGTATCATAGGAACAGTCTAAATGGGATAGTAGGGGTGTGGGTGGGGGGCCTCGATATCTTTCCACTGTACATTTTGAGAACTCAAGTCTGCCCTGGCACTTTGGGCAACAGTCAAAGCATCTTGTACCTCATTTCTTTATTCTTTTTTCTCTCTAAGTCAGCACAAGCAGATGCCAGCTCTATTTTAGTGTCAGAGGATGAATCACTATCTTCTATGTCCATTTAGGCCTATATATTCATCCCTCCATCCCCAGTGTCCAGCATACTGTCTGGCACAGGGTAAAAGGCAGATCCTTTATAAATCTTTGCTGCACACTTCCAGCTGAGAGCAATGGCTACATAACTCTAGGCACATCAGACAATCTTTATACCTCATCATTTTTAAATAACTTGAAATCTGACTTGAAGGATCTAAGTGGATTCATTTTGCTGAGTTATATAAATACTCTTTAGAACCCAGCTTACATATATATATTTCCACAGTATGTGCTATTATAAAGTTGGTGTCTGGGCACTTATAATTCTCTCCTCCCAGTGCAAACTTTTTACTTTTAGAATCATCTTCCCATATATTTTCTTGCTTGATTCATAGTAGACGCTTGGCTTCTAGTCTAGTTCTTTCTCTGCGCGAAGATAACGTAACAGGTGGAGACTATTAAATATCAAAGCCTGCTGAGCCCTTTTCCCCTCTGAAACCCCTGTTAATTTTCTGAAGTTTATTGTGGGCTTTGATGAGCATTAACACTGTCAAAGAGCAGGTGATCTCAAGGTCTTTCTCCCCCAGCCCTGGAGTGTGTGAGCTGACATAGCCTAGGTGTGTTGACTGTTGACTGATAGCAGCGTAAGCTATGACTCTGAGCAGGCCTGACTAGTGTGGGTGAAAGATAGCGCAGAGTTCCAGAGGCCACCCAGGGCAGGCCTGAACGCAAGTAAAATGTTCTGTGGCCGATCAACCCCGAGATAACAGGTGACTGGGAATGCTGTGCAGCTATTGCTCAAGACTGCAGAGCAGGGTGGCTTCACAGTGGCATTAAAAACGTACTTGCTTCCCATGCAGCGTCACAAGTCAGTAAGTTCAACTATTCTGTGGACCTTGAAAACAGGAAGCTTCTGCTTCAGTGTTCTGTTCACTAGATTTACTTGCTCTAAATCACCTCAGGTCAAATATTTCCCTTTGAGGCTACGTTGGTCCCCGATTCTTCTCCCTGCCTGGGAGGG
>NW_004567116.1:5790608-5820887 GCF_000260355.1 Condylura cristata | reverse complement strand
TTTTGATTATCTGGGCATCTGGCAAACAAGTAATTTAATTTTGTATTTATTTATTCATCAAAACCTCTTTGCAGAAGAGATTTAAACTGGCTTATAAAAATGCATAACATACAGTGAGATAAAATAAATTAAATATGAGGACTGAGATTTGGGCAAAGGGAAAGTACAGGTTGGAGATGATAACAAGGAGCCTGGAGCGAGGTTGGTCCATGTGATTTTTGTCTTCTGGCCACTTAAGCCTGTGCTTGAGGTGACGATTCCTTGGTGGCGCAAGTCCTCATTAGGTTCCAGAGCCCTGAGCTTCTCTTCCATCCTCCCATCCCTAAAGACAAGACGTGACAAATAGTTGATGCCACGAGAAAGGAGAACAGAGTTTGCAAGTTAGAACCGAGTTCCAAATATTTAATGCATGCTTCTTCTTGTGCCTAAGTAGAGGGAAGTGCTTGCAAAGCTGCTAGAGTCCTGGCTCACTGCTACTGAACTCACGATGGCCACATGCGGGAGGCGTTGGGAGCAAAGCTCGGAATCCGAGAGATGTGGTTCAAATTCCAGCTCAGTGGTTTACCTAAAAACCATTGTGTAATCCCGGCAAGACTCTCCCCCAGATTATAAATTGGGATATTTATAACCATACATTCTGTGTTGGGTGAGAAGAAAACGTGCTGTATGTAAAACACCTTGCATCTACTGCACAAGGAGTGTCATCAGTATTACTGTTATTACTAAAACATGTTCTTTCCAGCTCTCCTTGGCTTGTAAGAGGAGATGCGAGACCATGACGCTGCAGAACAGTGTAGCACTAGTCCAGGCTACTGGCATGAGGACAGAGATCCAGAGGTGGAAGAGCTGCTTAAGTTGAGCCAGTGCCTCAGTGACTAGACTTGAATTCAGGTCCTCAGACACTGTTTCCAGCCTGCCTACCATCTACTCCCTCTGGTTCATCATTATCAATTGCTGCTCCTCCATCATGATGCTCCCTGCTAAAGGGGATGACCCCACCTTGTACCATCCTCCCCCTCCCCCCCGATCTATGACTGTCTCTTAGCAGTGGAGTGAGTGGTGTCCTGATTGTGACTCTCCTGCTAGGGCTGACTGCAGCTGGGCCATGGCTTCCCAGGGCCAAGGTGCTGAGTCATGGTGTGGGGAAGGGAACAAACCAAGTCATGGTGGGGTGGACCTGAATGCAAGTCTAGTGGCTGCCATGTTGAGGGGGAGCAGGACACACAGTGAACCTGGAACCCAGCGTCTTGATGCCATTAATCAACTGTGTGGTTTGGGAGAAGTTGGTTAAGCTTCTTTGAGCCTCATTTTGCTCAGCAATAAGATGAGAATCAGTTAAATTTCTGAACAGCCTAGTGGTGGAAAACCACTTTTGTAACAATTATGTGTGTTGTCTGACTGTTCACGCTGCACTAGGCACAGAGCAGGGGTTTCCATGCAAATGAAAGATGGTTGCCAGATGGTTCCACCCATTGGCAGGATATAAATAACAAGGAAAACAAACTGACAAAACACCACAAAAAATAACTCTTGGATTCTGTGAAACATGTGCTGGTTTCCAGTGGGGTGGGGGAAGGGAGGAGGAGAGAGGAGGGCGAAGGGAGAAGGGTACAGGGTGTGGCTTGGGGCTTGGTGGAGGTGATTGAAGCACTGAGCCGTGGAGGGGAGAAGTTGTACTCTCAAAATTGTGTAGTTGTGTAAATGGTGAATCGATGAAGTCATATGAAAACAGAACAGTTTCCACCAAGACAATGAATTACCACTTGTGAGTGACATCCAAAAAGCCTTCTCCTACCTCTGCCAGATGGCATTGCTGTTCCTGTTATTACGCAGATGTGGTGACTGAGCCTTTAGGGGTCAAGCACTTGGCTGAGGTCACACAAGAAGGCATTTGTCTGAGTCTGGGCCAAGCTGGGTCCCTGTTCAGGGTCGTTTTCTTAGCAGTCAGGCGGTGCAGCAGATTCCTGCTGGTCACTCCACTGAGTGATCTCCTACCACACCACCTCCAGCATCCACCTCAGGCACTTCTTTCTCCTCCACGAGTGGCCCGGAAAGGACTCATGAGAGCTCCATGTAATTTGAGTGGGAGTGCGGTCCATCGGCGAAGACTTGTGTATTCATTTTCTCTTGTCTGTGCAAAAATAATGGGTGCAAATAAGTGTGAATAGTTGTCTGATACCCCAACATTTCTCCTCAGATGCCACTTTTTCAAAGAACCTTTTCCAATAGCCCTGTTTTAATATTCTTTCCTCGCTTCAGCCTTCCAATTCTCCACATCCTGCTGAGTGTTTTTTTTTTTTTTAAATAGCATTTATCATCTTCTATCATGGTAGAAAATATACTTGAAAAACCATATATAAAAATATATATAGAATAAGCCTGGCTCTGTTAGAATGACCGCTTCACAAGGGCAAAGATCTTTGTATTTTCCAAGCAACCGGAGAGCGCCTGGCACGCTGTAAGTTCTCAGCAGATTCTTATTGAATAAATAAATGAATAGAGTCTTTCTTGTCCTTTTCCCCCTTTGATCAGGGTGATGTGTGTGGATTCCTTTCAGAACACAGCAAGTCATTGTTTTGGTCGAAGGTCTGGATTAGACTGGCCTCTACAGGAAAAAAAAAGCCCTAAATATTTACATTATGAGGAATTCGGTGGTGGGGATGGAGGCACTAGACCTTTATTTTAGTGGATCAGCCTTTGCCAAACACTGATCAAAGTTTTGTTTTCTTATTCATCTAAAATCCTAGCAGATCATTCTCAAACTTGGTTTTTGTGTCAAGCATGATAGGGGAACAAGAAGATTCGCCTTTGTTATCCACTTCTAGTATTTCCATTACCCCAATCTATCAGCAGCCCAAGGTTCAGAGACAAGATCGTCCAAACACCTGGGAAGAATGTCATCTGTTTTAAAGTCCTACACTTGGCTTTTAGATTGACTTTTTTTTCCCTTAAAGAGCTGTATGAGCTAATTCTGAAGTGGTCTGATTCATGTATCTCAAAGACTGATAATGATCTGGCATTTAAAAAAATGGGACAGGTTCATTGGAATTAGAGAGTGCTGGAAACCAGGCCTGGCTGCCTGGCAGGAACAGAGGGGAAGATGCAACATGGCAGACAACAGGGTCCAGAGGTTCTAATGGGACTTACTCTTTATGGCTCACTGTCTTGCCACCAAATACATCAAACACAACTGCAAAGAAAGATAGAGTTGATGCTAGAGCTCCAGGAGGTCACAGACTCAGAGAGAAGAAGATTCCAGCATGTCCACGAACCAAAGAGTACATTGCTCACAAGGTTGCAGAATTGAGAAACCACAATTCTAAGTGTGTGAGTCAGACCTTGTTCTAGTGCATCAGTTTTGTTCTGCACATAATATCATGTCTTTGGTGTTGAAATCCCGAGACTGAGGGTGAGAAAAGTGAATTGACTTGCCCCAGGCTGAACCTAGGTCTGGTGTCAACACCCATGTCCTAATATTGTACCACTAGGGTTTCTCCAACAGAGTGATGTTCTCTGGCTCTGCAGTGAGCTGATGAAAAGTTCCAATGAGGAACTCTGCTTTAAGTGTTTAAGTGCTCAGGGAACTGAGTTCTAGCGCTGGTGCTGTCTCTTTGCTGTGGCTTCTTCAAAGGGAACTGAGTTCTAGCGCTGGTGCTGTCTCTTTGCTGTGGCTTCTTCAACTAGTCGCTTCACTGCTTTCACCTTCACCTGCATCCCTCCAAGACAATGTGAACAATATGAACAATGTGTCCTTCCAAGGATTTGGAAGAGATCAAATGCAATAAAATTTGCATAAAAAATGTAAGTCCAAAGCTTATAGAAAGGAGATGGTGAAGATTTACCCAGTGTGGACTGCAGAACTGACCATGGCCCTCACCACTAGCCACCGGAGGGTCTGGGTGTCATGGAGGTGGCATGGAGGGGGTTACAGAAGGCCTGTAACGGTCATAAGCCAACCAAGTCATACTCACTTTCGTTTATCTCCCGGCTGACTTGCTTCTTCCTTTTTAATTTCAGTGGACAATCCTGGATCCATGGCACGGAATGGTACCGTGGTGGCAGATTTCATTCTGATGGGCTTCCAGCTGCAGGGAGAGTTGGAGCTGGGTCTCTTCTTTGTGTTTCTGGTCCTTTATCTTATTACCATGGGGGGCAACTTGGGCATGATAGTGCTGATTCAGAGTGACCCTCGTCTCCAGACCCCCATGTACTTCTTCCTCAGCCACCTCTCCTTTCTGGACATCTGTTACTCCTCTGTTATTGTCCCCCAGTTGCTGGAGACCTTGAGTACTGACAAGATGGTCATCACCTATGAGCGCTGTGCCAGCCAGTTCTTCTTTTTCACACTCTGTGCTAGTACTGAGTGCTTCCTGCTGGCCGTGATGGCTTATGACCGTTACGTGGCCGTGTGCAACCCACTCCTCTACGCCACCGCCATGACACCCCAGGCCCGCCTGCGGCTGGTGGCCGGGGCCTACACTGGCGCCATGGTCAATTCCGTGGTCCGCACTGGATGCACCTTCTCCATCTCCTTCTGCAAGTCCAACCTCGTGGACTTTTTCTTTTGTGACCTCCCACCCCTGCTGAAGCTTGCCTGTAGTGAGACTAGACCACGGGAACGGGTGATCTACCTCTTTGCTTTTTGGGTCATTACGACCAGCATTTCAGTGATTCTCATCTCCTACCTGTTCATCATTCGGGCTATTCTGAAGATTCGTACAGCGGGGGGCAAAGCCAAGACGTTCTCCACCTGTGCTTCTCACATGACTGCGGTGGCTATTTTCTTCGGGACGCTCATATTCATGTACCTGAAAGGTAACATGGGCAAATCTCTCAAGGAGGACAAGGTGGTGTCAGTATTTTACACCGTGATCATCCCCATGCTGAACCCCATGATCTACAGCCTGAGGAACAAGGAGGTGAAGGAGGCCTTGAAGAAAGCGCTCAACAGGATGAGGGTTTCCCATGGTGGGTAAGTCTTGGATTTCATCATTGTGGAAGCTTCTGTGAATTATCCTTCAGGTTCTTGACTTGCCCTCTTCACACATGAACTCAATCTTATCATCACAGAAGCAGATTGAAAGAAACAGGTAGATTTGAGTTCAAGGGAGTTCTTCATTAACTCTGATTCTGAACCTGTGATTCTCTGCCTTTGTCTTCACATCAGTAAAAATGTTTTGTTCGGATGAAATCCAGCATGAGGAGAGATGAAATGCCAGGGGGCCCTGTAAATAATGACAAGCTCTAAAATGTATTTTTTTAAAGACCGGTCTTGGGTATGGCTGAATGTTTTGTTGACTACTTGAACTTTCTTTCTACTAAGCTAATTTTTGCCCCTTGAATAACTAGAAAAACAATGGGTTATTATTTATTATTTACTGTTAGGGATAGTCTTTTGCTAGTTGTGGGTAGTGAAGTAGGAAGCCTTGACCATAGATAACTTTTTTTTTTTAAAGATTTATTTATTTATGCATACAGAATTGGGGTACAGGCCAGAGGCTCGGGACAGTGAGAGGTTTCACCAGAGACAGAGTGGGGAGCAGAACAGGCAGATCGACGAAGTACACTGCTGAGGGGAGCAGCTGGTGGGTCAGGAGAGGTCTGCCGCGCCATGTGGTCACCTCCGGGGCAGGCGGGAATCGAACTCATGCTGCAGTGGCTTTAGCTTCTTAGTGCTGTGCTTTAACCCGCTACGCCACCAGAGAGGGCCGACCATAGATAACTTTTAACATTTAATCAGAGTGAGGGCAGGCATTTGCCATAGAAAAGACTAGTAACTAGCCAGAGGAAGAAAACAATCAAGGAAAGGAGGTGTGAGCTGAGTACCCGGTACAACTAGAATATGTGACCCTCCTTCCCCAAGTGATGTAGAGAGCAGACCTGTAGATGGCCAGGAAGATGTAATGATTTCCATTAACTATGGAATCAATTTGATCTTGATGGGAAACTGAACTGAGTTCCATACATAGTTTTAAAAATATCACTATTTCTTTGTTTTATCTTTTCAGTAATTTTTTTTTCAGTAATTTTTTAAAAAACAAGTTGTATTATTTTTATTGCAGTAACATTGGTGTACAACACCATCAATGATTTGGAGGTAAACGGCTCTTGATCACCAAAGGTCAGAAGCTCTGTTTTATTTCTGAAGCATTGTTCGTGGATCATCTGTCTCGATTAACGTGAGCTATTTTCTATTCTCCAGTAATGAAAACAGCGTCTCCTGCCATCTCCAGAAAGGCATTTACTTTATTGTCAGAAGACAAATAACATGAATTTGACACCTTTTCATGACCTCCACATCTGCCAGGGAAATTACATGAGAAATATTCCCATGGAGATCTCATAATCTTAGTCATCCATTCAGCAAATATTTACTGACTCTCAGATAGATCAGGCATAACATGAGGTTTGGGAATATAGGAATATAGTAAATAAGATAGAAGTGGTTCCTTCTTCATGGACACTAGAACCCGAGGCATAGACAGATATTAAACCCTTGCAGTTAACTGATTTTTAATATGGTTCTGGAAACTGAGCCAAGAGACACAGCACAGGATATTGCTATGCTGTATAATAGGGTTCTGACCTAGTTTGTTGTGGTCAGAGAAGTTTTCCCTGAGGAACTAATATTTAAGCAGAGGCCCAAAGTATAAGCACAGCATGGTCGTGGGGTGGTGAGACTGTTCCAGATAGAAAGCACTGGCAAATGCAAGGGCATTGAGTTGCTGAGAGCCACAGTGACCACTGTGTAATGAGTGAGGAGGTTGAGAGGGTGAATTCAAGAGAAACTAGGTCATGAGTGCCACACAGGCACACTTAAGAACGTGGACTTGACTCCAAGAACAGGGCATGAAATGTTCAAGCCTGAATTTTAACCAGATCTCTTTGGCTGCAATGTGATGGATGGAAAGGGGTCCTGTGGTGGTGGTGGTGGTGGGGCAATATACCAACTTTATCTAAAAAACCACACAGGGTGTCTTGCATGGCATGGCATTGGCTTTCCTTCTAGATTGCAGGCGAGGTCAGAGGGAGTTAGCAGGTGCATGGATGTGACAGGGAATAGGACTTGTCGCTGGCAAAATGGTGAAATTGGGAAGCTCTACTTTGGGAAGCATTTGCTTTTTCATGGGTAAACCTTTCCTTCCCTGAATTGCATCCCTCACCCAGTTATCTATTCTCTGTCCATTAATGCTCATCAGCTATGTCCTCTTAAGAGGCCAACATAACTTCATCATATCTCTGTACAGACTGTGTTCATGGGCTTCTTGTATAAGGCAGGGGAAACCTCTAACTGAAGAACAAAATCAATAAGCAGAGCACTGGACAGTGGAGGGGTGCTGTCCACGCGGGGCACCCCCCCACCGCCTCCCACCGTCTGCTTGCTTAGCGGCCACTGACTCTGCTAAAGAACCTTTGATATGTGCATGGTATTTGAATTGTATGCAATTGCTTTAGGGATGCAGGATATGGATTAAAATAAAGCGAGGTTTCAGTGTGATTTTGGGGATACTGTCTGATGAATGTAAGGAGTGGTAGGAAAATGACACGTCAATTGAATTTACAATTGCAAATGTTAATAAATGAATGGAAGCATTTATAAATGATCTAACATGAGTCAGGATCTGGGGCCAAGAGTTTTCGTTGATCTCATTTACAGTCTCATTCTTAAAATAGACTCTACAGCTAGTCTGCTAGAAAATTGAGTCCTATGACGATCGATTTTCTGCACCACCAACCTGGTGGGGTCAAAGGGTGCTTGAGTATTTGACTCAGCATTATTTCTGGGTGTGTCTGTGAGGTTAGCATTTGAATTGGTGAAGTCAGTAAAGCTGGTAGGTCCTCTGGGTGCTGGTGGGCTTCGTCTTGATTGAGGATGGGGTGGAACAAAACACAGGAAGGGAGAATTCATCTTTTTTTCTCTGCTTGAGTTTGGACCACTGCCTTCAGCCCAGGGACCAGACTGGGATTCACACCATCTCTTCCCTGGTTCTCGGAGCTTGTGGCCCTCAGTACAGAGCCACCTCACTGTTTTCCTGTGGCTCCAGATTGTGAGGCTTCTTTAGCCCTAAAAGCAAAAGGGAGAGCCAGTTCCTTACAGTGAACCTCCTTTAATGCCATAAACATTCATCACATTCAAAATTTCCTACCACCTCTGTATTTACTAGTATTGTTTTATGATATAATATTTAAGATAAGAGCATCCTCTTAGCAAAGTTTTAAGTATACAATGTAGACTGCAGCGATGGTCTCTTGACCTGTACTCATCTCCAAACTCATCAAATTGTGTACATTAAATATGCACATTTTTAATGTTGCTCATGCCTCAATAAAGTGGTTTAAAAAGTATGCACGTATATAAATATATATAACTGTTCTGTGTCTCTGGAGAGCCCTGAGTAATGAGATCCCTAGTAACATAGCAGTCTTTTTCTTTTTATTCCCTTCAGCTTCTCTGTGTATCCTTGTAGGAACAAAGCTTTGGACTTACACAATTTCAGCTGTATTACTTGGCCTCCATTACCAAAAATGATATAGGAAAGACACAGAAAGCAAACCTCCAGGCTCTGACCTGGCGCCTGTACCTTTCATTATTTAGAACAACACCAAAAAGTGACATCCCCAGAACAGTGGTATAGGAGAACCCCCCAGCCGCCCCCTACTAGATCAATACTTAGGCAGCTTCCAGGGATGAACCCAACCTGGGAACCCTCAAGTGTCTACTTTGGAAACTGTAGCAGCCTAGTAGACAACAAAGACGAGAATAACCACCCAAGGAAAGGAAGAATGGCTTCATTTTGCCTGCATCATCCTCCCGCTGCCAGTGGGTCCTCCCCAGCTGGAAAGCCTTTTCCTCGCTGAGAAAGGGGGAGGAGAGGGAGTGACCAGTCCAAACTGAGACATGCTAAGACCAGCAATAATGTCCTGCTTTGCAGAAGACACACAATAATGTCCTGCTTTGCAGAAGATTCCAGCTGCTTCCACCACCGAAGCTCAGCTGGCTTGGGTCTCTTGGAGATTTCATTGTTTTTACCCCAGAGGTTTTCAGGTTCACAGATGCCAGCCATGGAGTCCCCCACATCTCTTACACTCCACTTCTGTACCCCCCACTTCCCCAGCCAGCTCCTGGGGTCAGAACCAGCAGCCAGGTCAGTCCTGTGCTGCTGCTTGAGTGCAAACTTTCGCCTGCTGTCCTCTGGGGCTGACCCTCTAGCTGCGGGCTGGCACCCCCCTCCCACCCCTCCACTGCTGTGTCTGCCTGGGGTGAGGCCCTGTGACACCTGCAATCACTGGGGCTCCACAGCAGCCTGTGGACCCGGATCTGACAGTGAGTCCTGGGACTGGCTGCTGGGATGGCCCACAGCTACCACAAGCACCCGGATGCTCCCTCCTGACTCCTATCACGGTCCCCTCCCCCAACCCCCTCTGTGTACATGCCTCTGGCGAGACCCTCCAGCCAGAAGCGTGGGAGGCCTCAGAGAGCCTTGGACCTCCAAAGCGAAAGCAAACAAAAGCAAAAATCATTAATTAGGGCTCCATACAACTGCAAGGCTTCTGCCCAGCAAAATCAATAAGAAATTGAAAAGGAAACCTGCAGGCTGGGAGGAAATGTTTGCAAACCACACATCTGTTAAAGGGTTAATAGCCAAAAAATAGAAAGAACTAATACAACTCAATAGTAATAAAAAAACAAACTGATTAAAACGGGCAGAGGACCTGAACAGACATTTTTCGAAAGAACATGGACAACTGGTACATGAAAGATGCCCGAGGTGACTAATGGTACCGGAAATGAAAGTCAAAACCACAAAGAGACAGAGCTTCACACCTGTCGGACTAGTTTTCTCGAAAAGATTAAAAAAAAAAAGAAAAAGGCAGATAACAAATGTTGCGAGAAGGGAATCCTGTGCACTGTTGGTAGGAAGTAAATTGGCTCAGGTGTGATGAACAACAGCATAGAGGGCCTCAAACAATTAAAAATAGAACTTGCATATCCTGTCATCCGACACCGGGGTCTAAAATCAAAGATAATAAAATCAGTATGTTGAGGAACTATCCCATGTTTATTGCAGCCTTGTCTGTAATAGGCAATATAATCCCTGGTGGCCTAGGGGTTAAGTCTCAACACTACTACTATGAATGCCCATCTTGAGGGCCTGAGTTCAATCCCCTGCCAAGGAGCTGACCCACATGGGGCAGCATGCTTCTCCTTTCTCTCCTCTGCTCCCCTCAGCAATGCATGTCAATAAATTTACCCTTTCTGCTCCCCATTCTGTCTTTAGTGAATCTTCTCACACCATCTTCTTCCCCTGTACCTCTGACCTGTACCCCAGTTCTACACAAAAATAAATGAAATCTTAAAAAACATAGGCAAGAATGGAAATGACATAAGTGTCCATCAACAGATGAGTGGATAGAGAAAATATCGCTAACACACACACACACACACACACACACAGGAACATTATTCAGTCATTAAAAAGGAGAACCTGACTCTTGCAACAATAGGGCTGCATCTTGACAGCATTATCTGGAGTAAAATCCAACAAATGCTGTATGGTCTCTCTCTCTCTCTCTCTCTCTTTTTTTTTAAAGATTTATTTATTTGTGCATACAGAACTGGGGTGCAGGCCAGAGACTCAGGGGTGGTGAGAGGCTTCACCAGAGACAGAGTGGGGTGCAGATCAGGCAGATCGATGAAGTACGCTGCTGAGGGGAGCAGTGGGCAGGTCAGGAGAGGTCTGCCACACCATGCGAAAGCGACTTTAGATTCTCAATGCTGTGCTTTAACCCGCTGCGCCACCAGGGAGGGCCCTGGTCTCTTTTTTATATGGAATCCAAACAGTTGAACAGATAGAAACAGAGTAGAATTATAGTTACCAGGGACTGGGGGTTGGGGAAATAGGGAGATGTTATCAAAGACCACAAACTTTTTATTATAAAGTGTCTAAGTTCTGGGTCTAATGGACCCACAGGGTGAGTGTGTACTGGGTCACAGCCTTGAAAGTTACTGTGATTAATTAACCTCATTGTGGTAAACACTTTGCAACAAGTGGTTATTGTAAACAATGCTGCAGTGAGTATAGGAACACATACATCAAATATATGATTTTACGTTCTTTGGGTATATGCCTAGGAGTGGAATTGTCGGGTCACACAGTTGATCTATTTTCACTATCTCTAGGCTCTCCATACAGCTTCCCATGGGGCGGAAGCAGTCTACATTCCCATCAGCAGCGTATAAAGGTTTCCTTTCCTCCACATCTTTGCCAGCATTTGTTGTATCTGGGATTTGAAGATGGGTCATTCTCACATCTCACATGCCGCCATCTGGTGGTGTCTCCTTGTGGCTCTGATCAGCATTTCCCTAATGACAAATGATGCCGAATGTTTTTTCAAGGGCCTGCTGGCCATCCGAATGTCTTCTTTGGACAAGTGTCTATCTGTTTAGCTCTTTGGTCCGTTTTTTGATCAGGTTTTTGGAGCAACTATATGCTTTTGCGTATGGTTGTGAATATCATCTGGGTGACTTGGAACACTTCAGATAAAATCAACAACACAGAATAATTTTTTTTCTTCTTTTGGCTCGTGGAGCTCAGCAAGGGACCTTAGAACACTGGTCAGCCTTCTCTTCCTGTGTCCTGTTTGCCTAACCCCCAGGCGAGGGCAAGTGTCATCACAGTTCCATTCAAGACTGCTCTTGCCACCCCCCCATGGACCTCCTGGGTCTCTTGGATAGCCATCAGGGCAGAGGGCAAAAAATAGGGAAGTGTTTGGTTCAATGGCTTTACTGGTGATAGAATTCAAAGAAAGTTAGAGAACTCTCGATTTGCCATCTCATTTTGCCTAATGCGGAATTCAATCCTCAGACAATATTTTCGCCTGGATCTGATCAGATAGAGAGTGTCAGGAGGATAAGTCACCCGGGAAATGGGGGAAGAAGACTGAGGTTGAAAGTAGGCTGCCTGCTTCCCCGCAGAGTTTCTGGTCGGCCGTTCCTGCAGACCAAGATGCTTCATGGACATCAGACAATCCATCCTTTTAATCCTATTGGGAAAGAAGGTCTCAGCTGCTTCCACTTATCTCTTATTCAAAACCAGGAACTGCTCTGAAAATTGTTGAAAAGAACATTGTGTCTTTTCTTCAACATATCTTTATTCTTATTTAAGGCATAATAGTGCAAACATACACACACAAAAATGACAGCAACAGCAATTTTAAAAAGTGCATTTTTTCATGTAAGGAAATAAATACTGGAATTTTTTCTACTTCTATCTTCAGTGAATTTTCTTTGTAGGCTTCTGAAGCTCCCTAACAGGCATTGTAAAAATAGCTTCTGCACCTGTTGCTTTATATCTTTCATCACAGATGCAGTCTAAAGTATTTTCCTCATTAATCCAATGAATTAACTCTTTACTGAGAGGCTACCTCAGGTTGGACACTGTCCCTGTAGTTGGAGAGTTGTATCAATGCACACAATAGGCAAAATGGTTCTTCCCTGATGGAGCTTACAACCCAGTGGAGGAGAGAGACAATACACACTGAATATAATAAATAAATAATGTAATAAGTAATGTAGTGTGTTAAAATGCATGAAGTGTTTTTATGGGAAAAACTGGAGGCCTGGATTCTATAACATAAATGATTAATTCCCTATGTCAGAGATCCTGGAGGAAGATCTGGGAGATAATTATTTCTGTTCCAGTGTGAATAGAATCTCAAGTATATTCACTGGGTAACTACCCATTTCCCCTAGTCCCAGTCCCTGGAAACTACTACTGTATTTGCTGCTTCTCTGAGCGTGACTATTTTAGATAGCTCCTAGAAGTGCATTCATGTTGAATCTGTTTTGTGACTGGCCTATTTTACTTAGCACAGAGTCTTCCAGATTTACTCACATTGTCACCAACGGCACATTCCTTCCTTTTTAAAGACTGTATAATATTCCACAACAAGTGTGCAACCTATTTTCTTTATCCATCTTTTGATAAAAAATGGCATATAAATGGTATATACTGTGAAATGATTATCACAATAGGTGTCACTAGCATCCATCTTGTCATACAGTACAATAAATAGACCCAACAAAAGAGGAGAGGGAAGAAAAAGAAAAGTAATTTCCTCTTTGGGATGAGAACTCAGGATTTACTCCTCTTACAACTTAATCTCACACAGCAGTGTGCAGTGTTAATGACAACCAGCTTATACACTGCACTCTTAGTACTCACTGACCTTATAATTAGAAGTCTGCACCTTTCGGAGACTTTCCTTCAATGTCCCCTTCTGCCCACCCTCCCCCTCCCGTAACCACAGACTGGTCTTTCTATGAGTTTTCTTCATTTTAGATGGTGTGTTTGAGGGAGATCACACAGTATTGGTCTTTCTCTGCCGGCCTTAGTTGCTTTCAGGGTCCATTCGTGTTGGCATGAGCACCATCTACTGAAGAGGCACTCAACCAGCAGGTGTAGCCCAGAGACTCAGCAGATGGACAGGAGATGACACTCAGCAGACGCTCAGCTCATCTTCAGGTCCACCTCCTTCTTGTATACATCGGCTTCTTTTTATGAAAGGGGCAAATGAATCCTGGGCTGTTAAAAGACCCGGGATCTTGCAGCTCAATACTGTTTTGCTGCCACTGTTGGGAAGGTGGTGTTACATTCTTCATCATTTAGCTGGGCAGAGAAAATGCTCCTGGAGGACATCAGATCCCAACCTGTAGGGGAGTAAAAAGTTTGAAAACCTGTGTTCAGTGAGATTGTTGTTTTCATAATACAGATGACATAAACTCAAACTCCAGTGTTTATGGCTTGTGAGGCTGCTGCAATCCAAGCATAAATCCGACGTGTGTGTGTGTGGTGGGGGGGGAGGCTCAGCAGCCTGCCGGATGTACCCCTGGGGGGGTCTCATCTCATTAGCCATTGGACCATGTGAACACTTAACCATACCCCTTGGGCACAGCCTGTCTTTTTATTCTTCTGTATTATGTTCCCTAAGGTAAAGGAGGTTTACACGGTTGCATTGCTTTAGGGATTATAGGTTTAGAACTTTGCAAATTATATTTTTGCCCCCTACCCACCACCTGTGCCCGAGACCCTTCTAGGCAGCACGGTCAGCCAAGGAGCAGCCGGTCCTGTCTCCACCCATCTCCCCGGCAGCCACAACTGTCTGCCCCTGCTGGGTCTTTGAGACCCCAGGAGTCTCAGGGGCTCACCTTTCCTAACAGTTAGAACCTTGTAAGTGTGGGGGCCTGTGGGTGGGTGGGGGAGATATTCCCAGACTCTTCAGATTTCATCTTTTTGTTTGTTTTGGAGAGGCGCGTCTGCATATGCACTTATTTACATGAAGCGCCATTGTTTTACAACCTGGTCCTACTTTGACAGGACAGGGTGTCTCTCCCAGGTGCGGTCCACACAGCTCTCTCACCCTCAAAGCACCCACAGTCCTCCGTCATGGGAACCTTGGCAGGGTGCAGGCTCTGTCTACCTGACCAGCGCTGTGTTTCTGAGCAAGCTGAGCAACTGACACAATCTTTGTGGAAGTCTGTGCCCAGGCGGGAATAGTGGTCCGGGGCCCCAGAATCTGGAGCTTGAACAGAACCAAGAGGGCTGGTTTGGGGGCCCAGAGAGGCTCGAAGCAAGTGAATCTAGACATCAGGATGTGGTGGAGGAGCTTAGGAGAGAAGAGAAGACAGGGACCATTCAAACTGCAGGTCGGAAGCAGTGATCCCGCCAGGGCGCAGGTCTGTGGAAGGAAGGGCTGTGGGTGGGCGCAGTGAGCAAGAGCTGAGGACTCCTGCACCGGGGAGGATCGATTTTAAAATAGGGCCAATATTTACTTGGAAAATATCACATTATTTTAATTTGTATTTCTTTCATTATTCATAAGCTTCAGAACTGTCTATTTGTTTGCATCATTTATAGTTCTTTTGTAAATTTTTTATGTGCTTCGTCAATTGATTTGTAAGACTAATTTGTTTATGAGGAACATCATCCATCCTTTGGCATTTATGTCGCAAATATTTCCCCAAGTTTGTCTTTCAAGTGTGCTTATGGTGCTTTTAGCCTCCAAAATTGTTAAAATTTGATATAGTAGGTTTATCATTTTTTTCCTTTGTGCTTCTAGGCTTGGGGCTGGGATTCCAAGGGGCTCCTTGAGACAATAAAATTATTCACCCTTGCTTGCCTTTTAGAGTTGTTACAATTTCATTTTCTTTTTACATTGAAATTCTTGGCTTCCTCTGGATTTTTTTTTCTTTCTGCAGACACTGCAGTGGAGGCTTACATTTCTTCGGGAGCCTGCCAGTAACACTCCCTGCTGGAATGTGGGCTTCAGGAGCGTTGGCAGCCTTCAGGGGGATGCAGTGATCTGGCCAGCGCCCGCACCTGGCGAGTGCTTAGTCAACGATTCTAGGAGAGGAAGGACTGAACAGAATCTACGTAGGGGAAACCTTTACGTCTGGATTTCATAAAGGAATAAAACAAGTGTGGACCGTGTATAGAAAATAAAAACCAAGGTGGAGAAGGCACTCGAAGCCAAGTCAGATAAAAACTGGGCATGCTCATTTCAGAGACAAGGGCCTGGAATTTCTTTCTTCCTGGCCTTGAGGGGGTGGGGGATGGCCAAAGGCAGAAGCGTTGGCTTTCAGATTTCAGGAAGAGTTCTGGAATGACCTGTCCTTGGAGGTGGTGAGCTCTTTATACCCTAGGGATGCCCAAGCTTACACATGAGGGGTCCTTGGGGATTGTGGTACAAGACTGAAACATCAAGAGCTGAGCAATTGAGTGATGCGAGCTGAAGGCATTCAGCATGCAGGGGTGAGGACAGTGATGGCAGAGACCTGGCCATGGCTCAGGGTCAACCATCTCGCTGAGTGTGACCATCTTTACACAAATATTGTTTTGGTTTTCCTAGGAATATTATCATTGAATTTTCAGAAGAGATGTTTCTTGATTTTTAAAAGCCCACGTGTGCTCAACAAAATTCTCATGACTCACCAGTTTGCAGCCTTTGTCTCGGATTAAAGAGGAATTTTATCGAAATTGTAGCCTGATTTCTGGACTAGATGACTTTTAAAACTTTTCTAGCGTTGACTCTTTGATTTCCTGAGTTATACAAATGTGAGTGATTATTATTAGCATCACTATATCACTGGACTATGACTCAGCTTATGAGAAGAGCAGATAGGAAGAATTAGGACCTAATGGAAGGAGATTTCGCCTGCTATGTACAACCTATCATCATTTTATGGCAATAAATATTAATTGCTGGCAATAAGAGCATGAGGAAGCGCTGTAAGTAAGTCTTGAGGGGAGAGAAAGAACAAGGAGATAGTTAAAGTGGTAAAATGGTAATAGAGAGTGAGGGAGGTGAGAGAGATGGGGGTGGAGGAGGGAGGAAAGGGGAGAGGAAAGGAGAGAGGGAGAGAGGGGGGAGGGAGCGAGAGGGAGAGAGGGAGAGACAGAGACTGTAAAGGAATAAAAGCAGTTTAGAATTGAAATTCCACCAGCAGAAAGGGAGATTCAGACTGGAGTCTGGAGTCTCTACTCCGCCCAGCGCCTGGAGACACAGGGGCTTCCACAGTCTGTATCATTCATTAACAAGGTAGAGGATGTTGGCTTAGCAATAAAAATCAATGCTATGGATTTTTTGTTCTGTGATGAAGCCGAGAGAATATAAAAGGCATGGAAATTGTTCCTGCTTTCCAGCCCAATGTGATTTCATTGCATTTTTTCAGCCCACCATTGGAACATTGGTGGCGTGCAGTCAGGGAAGGACAGCTTTTCTGCATCTGGCACCTGAGACCCCAGGCTGAATGTTCTCACTGGAAATCCTGACCCTCTTTCTGGAGAATGGGAAGGAGGAATCTTTGCAGCGAAGTCAAAGCCTCCACCAGCCTCCACCTCCTGAGTGGTCTTACCCTCCCTTGGTGGGAGCACAGCTGTGTATGCAAAGTGGGGTGGTGTGCTCCAGCCCACCCATCTGGTGATTCCCAGCGTAAATATGGCCACTCCCTTTCTGAGGGTTTGCTTTCTAGCTTGCAGGTGAGGGATGCTTTGGCTTTGGCCTTCCAGCCTTCAGAACCGTGCGACAACGAAGCTTGGTTGTTTAAGCCACTCGGTGCTTATGGCGGCCCTAGGAAGGAATCCGCCCACAGCTGTTGAGACTTGCTATCCGGCCAAACTCATGAGAGCTTTATGTGCATTCGCCAACGAACCCTCACAGCAGCCCTTGAGGCCAGTGTCGGCATTAGGCCCCATTATGGAGGAGGAAGTGAAGACACCGAGGCTCAGATGGCTGCCAGTCACGCAGAGCAGGGCACAGCGACGTGCGCACAGGGAGTCTGTCTTCCGAGCCTGACCAGCTCTCTCATTCGCTCTAGTAATGCAAAAATGGTTGAGAGGAAAAAAGGAAGGAAGAGAGAGGAAGGGAGGAAGGAAGGAAGCCAAACTCTTATCTAGACTTCCTGAGTGAGAGAAGAGCAAATCCACGTAGCTGATATTACAGAAGTCTAGATCTGAACATGAATGATCAGGTTGATGGTAGAATTCAGTTGCGCCCCCCAACCATTGTTTGCGCTCCCCCAAGGCAGCAAGTGCTTCTAGAAATGGGGGTGGAAGAGAAACGTCTTCTCTTGCCACATTAAATGTGCCTTTTGCATCTGAGGAACCCCGTTATCAGCAGAGCCTCTCCTTGGGGACCCAGGCCAGCTGGATGGGTTCAATAGTGTTGGGGGCAGAAAAAGCAGCAGACAGAGTCTTGTCTGGAGCAGGAACTGAGAAATCATAAGCAGACACTTTCTCCTCACTTGCCCTGTAACAAATCCTCTTACTGCAGAGGGGCCCGGGAGCCAAGTCACAGACAGCCCGTGGCCTGTGTATCCCTATGTGGAACTTTCCATTCAGACGTGGAATCCTTTGATTTACATCCTGGAGGAAGAGACGATGAGGCGCCTGGCGTTCTGCCAAGCGTCTCCTGCCTGGAAGTGCCGGCCTGCCGTAGTGGCTGCAGTGAGTAGCTAGAAGGCCTGGCAAGTCTGAAGGTCCTCCCTTCTTGAGATCACCTTTCAGATGTAGAAATAGCACCTTTTGTTTGCATGTATTTTATGTACCATGTACCATTTCATAATAGGTCCTCAGAGTGGTCAATCCAGCCGGTCTTACTTGCAGTGTGTTATGGGTGCTTGTGAACACCTGTGCTGGGTTGTTCCAGGAGCAGGCGGGGGCCCTTGCCTTCCAGGAGCTGTCTGTGGTGGTTAGAGAAAGACCTTCTGGGGCCTTTGTGAGCACGAGGGCACTGGAGTGAGGCTGGTTTTATTTTCTGGCACTGGAAGAAGACAGCAGAGGCAAAAGAGCCAGAAAAATATTCATAGCGCCAGCTGGTGTGACTAAGAAGGTAACTTAGCACCTTTAAAAAATGCTATAAAAAAATGAAATATTTTCTGTCATCTGAGCATTTCCCATCTGCCAGGAGGTGGGCTAGCGACCTCTCTAGGAGGTGGGTGAGTGATAGGCAGTGACCTTGGCGCCCTTTCCCGTTTCCCCCTCCCTCCCCTTGACGGCTTCAGCGGGAGGAGAACCAGGAGAACCGCACAACCTGCTCTTCACAGAGCTCTCCTGCAACAAAGCCATGGGCATGGGCATTCTTCGGCTGCAGAGCCCAAGCTACTGCGGTAACTGGGGGGCCGACGCAGTTCTCTGTGAGGCGGCCCAAAGAAAGAGGAGGAGCAGCTTGGTCAGAGTCCCCCAAGGGGCGAGTGCCCAGACAATCACTACAGCACATTTTGGACGGAACCAGGTCGGAAGGAGAGAGAGTTCGGCCTTTCAGAATCCAGGTCCAGTGGCATTACTACTTCCTTGGAAATGATCTGAGTTTCTCCCCCAGTGCGGGAATGATTATGCATGGTGCCTCCTCACGTTTGGCTGCAAAATCCCGAGGCAGGGGCTGTGGCTGTGTGTGTGTCGTGTCTGTGTTTGTGTGAACACACGCGCACAGTGCACCATGTTTCTGCACACACACGTGCACTGCACATACATTTCACCCGTGTGTGTGTGTTTCAGGCCTGGTCTTTAGAGTCCTCTCTACAGCGGGAAATGTCACAGTGACTGAACAGGCAGCTGCCCGCCCCTGTCCCCTCCCTGGCCCCTGTTTTATCAAAGCAATTTCTTCCTGACCTTGTGCTTTTCCTTTTTCTCAACTGGACATTTTGAGATGCATAAAAAATGCCTGTGTCTCAGAGGCGGAGCATAATTGCCATGGTTCCTCAGCTGCAGAGCGTGGCCCAGGCCATGCCAGCCTGCAGGCGGTGCCAGGTGCTTCTCCGGGCAGTGTGCTTGTCCTACTTTCTCCCCCCTAACTCGTGTTGAAGATTAAAAGGAGAAACTTGACGAAGCACCTGACCTCACAAGGACAATCTGGTGGCTGCCATGGACCTTGTCTTCCCTCGGAGAACAGGTTCCCATTGTGCCATCCAGGGCGAAGTCTGGGGGTTGCAGGGTATGGTCTGTATGTACAGCGTCCTCCAGGGCACAATGGGGAGGGTGACGGAGCCTGTGACCCATGACAAGGCCCAGCGCTCCCTGATCTCAGGGAAAGTCAGAACTAGAATCCAGCTGCCTCCAACCATTGCTAGTGCCCCCAAGTGGGTCTAGAAATGGGGGTGGGAGAGAAACCCTTCCTCTTGCCACATTAAATGTGCCATTTGCATGTGAGGAACCCCATTATCAGCAGAACTCTCCTGGGGACCCTGGCCAGCTGGATGGGATGCAGTCGTGTTGGGGTTTGCGTGTGAGGAACCCTGTTATCAGTAGAACTCTCTTTGGGGACTCAGGCCAGCTGGATGGGATGCAATAATGTTGGGTTTTGCATGTGAGGAACCCCATTATCAGCAGAACTCTCCTTGGGGACCCAGGCCAGCTGGATGGGATGTAATAGTGTTGGGGGCAGAGAAAGCAGCAGTCTTGGGCTGGAGCGGGTGCCGGCTGAGGGAGGACACCTGCCCACTGCAGGTGGGGGTGGACGATCAGTGACCACAAGCAGGAAGTTATGGAAGGGAAAGAGGAAGAAGAGAGGATTATGGAATTAGAATTCTTTCAGTTTCCTGTCTCTGGGTGGCTAAGTCATAATCATCTTCATTTTGGAGATTAGGAGCCTGACCCAGGTCACACAGCCAGAAGCCAGTCAAGGATGGTGGCAGACTGTCAGAGGAGGGGACAAGGGACTGGGTGTCCAGCTGCTCACAAGTGCTGCTTCCTCTCGTTGTTCAGAGAGGACCCCGGCTGAAGAGGAGGAGGCCAGGAACAAAGGACCAGGACCAAGGAGGGAGACACTGCTCAGGGAAAAGGGAAGACAGTTCAGGTGAGGAAACTGATCAGGCCCAAGTCTCCTCATGTTGCCACATTCAACTCTTTTCACTTGACATGGGAAAGTAGCTCAGTTTGAACGCTGACCTTGATGCTCAGAGCTTCTGGCAAAGTGACCCACCCCTGCGTGGCACAGCACCAGCCTTCTGCCTGGCGGCTCTTAATTAATTGGCAAAATTTCTCAGCTTCCTCAATTATCATGCTGAAATTATAAAAATAGTTCCTCTTTGTAAGCTTATATTTTTTCCCCTGCTAGGCGCTGCTGAACCTTGGAACCACCGGGGGATCTCACCCCAGGCCCTTTGCACAGCTCCTCCCTTAGGGAAAAGATACTGTTTTAAGGGTGGTAGGGAAGATTCCCTTTCCTCCAGGTGGATGTGCAACTTTCATCCTCGTTTTTTCCAAATCTTTGCCCAGAGATCATCACTGCATCAGACCCTCTCAGATCTGTTATTACAAGGCACACACGACCTCCCTAACCTCCTTCTCACAGCCACGTCTCTATGTCACATGGGATAGATTTCATTTTGCCACTGGCCGTTATGTGAATGAACGAGAACAGATGTCTCTGCTGTGTCCTGTGTCCTCGGTGTTGAAAACAATCCCTGGCACACAGTGAGTCCCCAGTGAACATGTGGGGAATGACTGACGAGTTGGGGCACTCCTGCCTTCAGGCTGGATGCATCTGTTAGAGGCTGACTCCTGAGCTACACAGCTGGGCATAGGATGAAAGGAAGTGGATTTTGTTTCTTGCATGGGTTTTAGTAAAACTACCTCAATCAGCCTCCCTGGTGGCACAAGGGGTTAAGTCTCTGCACTGCGAAGCTGTCCACAGCCACTGCAGCACAAGTTCCATCCCCGGCAAGGGAGGTGACCCACAGGGTACAGCAGACCTCTCCTGTCTCACCACTGTTCCCTCAGCAGTGTGCTTGGTCGATTTGCCTGTTCTGCTCCCTGCTCTGTCTCTGGTGAATTTTCTCATCCCCAGCACCTCTGGCCTGCACTTCAGCTCTTGTGTGCATAATAAATAAAATAAATCTCTACAACAAACCTACCCCAGTCATTTTCTGTTACCTCCCCTGACTTCATGACTCCTTGATCTTTGTCAAGGAGATTGTTGGGCAACCATCTCTTGTGCTGGGGTTCAGGCTTTGCAGCAACACTGGCCTTTTCTCCCAGTGTCCAGGAGAAGCAGTTTGCTGGGCTGCTCCCCACCCCTAACCCAACCCCACCCTACTCCCTCCCCTAGGCTCTCTTTTGAAATACACCAACCACTTGTTACTTGCCTAATGTTATTTCTGTCTGGACCTCAACCGTTTCCATAGGGCAGCACCGACCCCCCCCCCCCACAACCTCTTGCTTTTGCCTGAACTTTCCAGTACAGCCTGACACAGGTAGACAGCAAATGAGCATCTGTTGACGAATGAGCCAGATATTACTGCCAAGGAGAGATGAAAACGTGTTCCTTGATCTGAGGCGCCTGAGCAGGGAAGGCTGCAGGGAAGTCCCTGCCCTGCACAGACCTCCGTGTAGGTTTCTTTAGGGAGATTCCTTCATCTAAAGCTTTGACATTTACAAAGCTATGCACCTTGTGGGCCCCATTTACAAAGCTATGCACCTGTGGGCCCTGAGTTTGAACAAGGGATTTCTGCTGTTTACTCAACAGCAGAAAATTATAAAATACCACCCAGATGTCGCTTCGTTTCAAAGTTGCTTCTTGTAAATCTCTCAGTGTGTAGAAAAGAGGTAGAGGATGGGTCACCAAAAGCTGTCTTGGGCTAAGCAGATAGCAATGAAAATAACGTTGCTTCACTTCACAAGTGCATGGCAGGGTTCTCAAATTTTCTGGAAGCATTTATTGATTTCTGGGTTATGCGTTTAGGTTTTCAATCTCTTTGAAAGACATCATTGGGCTCCGTATAATAAAAACACATTTGTGTTGTTAATAAAGGGAAAGGATACATAAATATAGAGTACAAGGTGGACCGTGTTCCCCTCTTCTTTGCCCTGTTTCTTCACATCATCCTGAGGGAACAGCTGTTTCTCTTATGTGAATCCTTTCATGCTCACTAAATAGCAGTTTACTTATTTTTAATAGAAAATTGCATCACATTTTACCTTATTTTCTGCAATTTGCAGTTTTCCTTGATGTTATCGCCATGCTTGTAACTTGTTAACTGTTGTAGGTTTTCTTCTTATTCAACAGAGAAAACCTTATTTATCCCGCTGGTCCCCGAGTTCCTTCCAGTGACAATGTGGAACGAAGCGTCGAGCAGCATTCTGAGGATAGATCCATGAGAACAGAACTGCGGGGCATTGTGGGTCCTGTTCAGATGGGATGGGGCCCTGTTTCCCATAATTTCTTTCTTGGCAAACATGGTTTTGGTTCAGTGTGGGACATGACAGTTCTGTGTGATTTTGGGAGAAGACAGAGACAAATAGAGCCACATTCCTTTTAGGAGATGGAGCAGGGGTCGGGGTGAGGGAGGCCACAGACCCCTGCTTGCCACAGAGCTGTGCCCAGGTGACTGTCACTTCTAGGTTCCTCCCGCTCCCCCCGCCCCTGAGCCAGGCACCTGCTCCATTTCCTGATAGAGGCACCAGGTCTCTGCTGTCCTTCTCCACCCAAAGCTTATAGAAATAGTCTCCCATGTTTTTTATAAAGAATGAAATAAATACTAATATAGAATTCATTTTTCTGTGATATGCCAATCGTCTAAACACCATTGGCTTCTTCACTCGTTAATGGTTTTGTTTTCAAATTAGCCTATATTTGCTTGAATTGATTTTTTTTTGGGTGGTGGTTCTGCAGATATTTATTTTTAACATAATACTGCAGATATATTTTTACCCTTTGGTAGAAGCTTTATTTCTGAAGCTTTGGGGTTTATTTGGATATTTTGTAACTTGAATGATGTCATCAGTACAATCAATACAAGCAAGAGGCAACTTGCTCAGCTGTGTGTTGGTGGGGACTTGCATAAAACACATGGATTTACTTCTGTGAAAGCAGGTTTACATTATTGAGTCTTCCCATCTAACCATGTGGTGATTGCGCCTCCATTTATACAAGTGTTCAGGTATGTCCTCTGGGTTCACAGCTATTGTTATTGGGGTGAATGAAATCTTTCATGGTCTGACCCCAGTCACATTAAAAATAAAATTGATGAGCCTCTCCCTGGTGGCACAATGAGTTAAAACACTGCATTATGAAGCTCTCCAAAGCCCCTGCAGCATGAGTTCGATCCCCCGCCAGGGAGCTGAACCACATGGCACAGCAGACCTCTCTGGCCCGCCTGCTGCTCCCCTCAACAACGTATTTCAATAGATCTGCCTGTTCTGCTCCCCACTCTGTCTCTGGTGGATCTTCTCACCCATCACACCTCTGGCCTATACCCCAGTTCTGTAAGCATAAATAAATAAATCTTAAAAGATAGATGAAATTCACATTTTAGAGCTTAGTTTACATGTTGTATCTAAAATAGATTTTCAACATCTGAGTTGTAAGAATTATTCATAAACTATTTTACATTCTTTCCCATATTAGATTCTTAGCAGTCTGTGTTTATTTGACAATACATCTTAATTCTGGGCTTACTAGTCACATGTAGCTAACTGCTACCACTCCAGATAATCTGGCTTTTGTCAGTGATAGCTGTTGTATGTTTATGCTTTTCTTCATGTAAACATCAACTTGAGTCTTTTATTAGACTGTGATAAATTTTCAGCTGGGTCTCAGTTTTCTATATTAGCAATGTAGAATCTATAAAGTAGAACTTTCACTTCTCTTTACATTTTAAACAATTTATTTTTAATCTGTTGTATTACTTATAACTTCCAGACAAATGTCAAATACTTACTTTGGGGGCAGCTGTCTTGCTTGATAGTGGTATCAGCGGGAATGCCCTCTGGCTTCACCTTGTAGGATTGAGTTGACTGCTGAGCTCCAGACTGTGACTTGTCAACACAAAGACGTCTACCTCTGCTCTTAATTTCCAGACTTGTTATTTTCATTGCCTATATATTTAAGTAAAGAAAAAGTATTACATTTTATTCAGTGCTCTTTGGCATGTATCATGATGACCATATGATTTTCTCTTTTAATCTGTAAGAAAAATAGACTGCAATGTCGAACTATTCTTACATCTTTGGAAGAGATCCCAGTTGTTTTTTTTACACCGATACATTCACTTGGCTTATTTTTCATATCAAGATTTTATTTTTTCAATTGAATAAATGAGATTTTTGTATGCTTTCATTTTGGGCTCAGTGTATGCTAGGTGACTTGTTTTGGTATTGGCATCTCGGTGTCTAACTTGTGCTTAGAGTGCTGACCTAACAAGGCAATTAGCCGATCCTTGCAGAATCCCAAGAACAGGAACATCAAAACTCATATTCAGATGCCTTTTTGGGAGAAAAACTATGACTACTTTTCAACTCTGGTAGGGCATGAGCTTTCTATTTTTTTGGTGTTAATATTTATCTTTTCCTGAGAAACGAGGCATGACAATTATATTTTCAAATGTTACTGTTTTAAAATCACATAGGCTACTCTGTTATAGTTTTGTTATGAAATGTTTGAATCATCCAGGAAAAGCATATAGGATATCTTGATGAACACTCATGTACTCATCATCTAGGTTTGCCAAATCTTAACATTTTACTACATTTGTTAAATCTTTTGAAAACAAAAGTTACGGTCCTCAAAATCTTTGCCCATCCTGTTCTCACCTTTCTATTCTCTTCCAGAAGTGACAGCTTTCTTGACTGGTTATGATTCCCGCACACTTGCGACAGTGGCTACATTAGTCCCCATCATAACGCATGGTTTAGTAGTGTCATTTTTAGAACTTTTTCTCAAGGCGGCCATAATGTTCACAGCATTCGAGCTCTAGGAATTTGTTCAACATGTTTTGAGATTTATCCATATCGACACAGACAGCTCCAGGTCCTATTTAGCTGTTTGTTAATCTCATCCATATGAACTGTCTTTTCTTATAATTTAAAATGACCTCTACTAACTGTGTTTTTCTCATTTCTCAGTCCTTGTGGAAATTTATTTGTCTTATTTCCTTTTATTTATCCAGTGGAGTAGCAGTGTTTTCTAGTGTAGCTATCATTTCAGTGTGTCAACTCCTAGTTTTGCTTATCTGGTCTATTAAAATAATTCATCTTATATATCGTTGCATTCTACTTTTTCCCATTTTCTTCTAGCTTCTCCTGACTATGTGTGTATATGGGTGTGCACGTGTTAGAATCTGTAACACATTTCCCTTATTTCAGTTGACTACATTATCTAATAAGTGCATTTACAAGTCTAGTTTATAGTTCTCCCCTTTGCCATTGTTACAATCCCTAGGTCTTTATATAGCTGTATCATTGTCAGCTATTTCTAAATAATTGGAAGTTGCAGACTGCATTCCACTTTCTCTCAAGTATAACTGCACACACTATTTCAATATGTCAAAATGATTGATACTCTTTCCGGCTAGTTCTTTGTTAACTTTGGCATGCCTTATGTTGTGGTCAGAGAATGTGTCTTGATTAATTCACAACTGAATGATAACTTGATCGGAATTAAATTCTAGGTTCAAAATCACTTTCTCTGATCTTGATAGATATTTTTCTTTCCTTTGACTTCTGAAATTTAGTATAGTAGATGCAAAATTTGATGGCAGTCTATTCTATTCCTATAGGCCCTTTTTTTTCTCCTTCAAAATGTGCTATTATTCATTCTAGCACCCTAGAAATGAGTCTTATTTTCAATAATGACATCCATGGTGAGCTCTTTAGATCGAAAGTCTTAGGATCATTTTTTATTGTCAAGGACATTTTCTATTATTTCTATAATTTTATCATCACCTTTACACATTCTCCTTGAGCTTTTATTAAACAGATACTTATCTTTTGACCTCTTAACTTTTTTCGCAATTTTTTTCTTCCCTGCTGGGATTTTTTGCTTTATATTGTTGTAGGTTTAATAGTTTGACAATTTAGTCTCAGTACAGGTGTGTAACAAAAATAACTCCTTAAAATTTCATTTTAACTGAAGTCAATCCTTTTCCCAAGGAAGGTCAAAAAATGAATCCTTTCTAATTCAAGTCAAACTTAGTTCAAGATTCCCTTGGGGATTTTTATTCCCTTCTTTTTCCTGGGAGTGTTCTAAATTCCCAGGGGTTTCATGTATCACCGGGCACTGGGAATAGAACATTTCATACCACAATTCCCTCTGCTCTCATTATCTTCTCTACAGAGGTAGCTCTATTTCTGATTCTTGTTTTTTTTAAAGATTTATTTATTTGTGCATACAGAACTGGGGTACAGGCCAGAGGCTCAGGGGCGGCGAGAAGCTTCACCAGAGACAGCGTAGGGAACAGAACAGGTAGATCGATGAAGTACACTGCTGAGGGGAGCAGCGGGCAGGTCAGGAGAGGTCTGCCACGCCATGTGGTCACCTCCGGGGCAGGCGGGAATCGAACTCATGCGGAAGTGGCTTAAGCTTCTTAGTGCTGGGCTTTAACCCGCTGCGCCATCAGGGAGGGCCAGATTCTTGTTGTTTTATGTGCTACTCTCTGCTGCTATCTGTGGCCAGGCCTGGCTTCCCTCTAAGAGACACTTGACTCTGTTTCCTTTGCGTAGTTCTGAGCTCCTTTGGTTTTTATAACTTTCTCATCCATTTTTTTTTTGGCCTGAGATACCGGAATTCTGTGAAGCTGTCCTTGGGCTTGTGGCCATGATAGTCCATCGACCAGTATTGGCTCATTGTTCTGACACCATGTTGGATGCAGAGAATTGCTGGGTTTGCCGCTACCCTAAAGAGGAGACACAGGTGTCCTCCCTTCTAGCTACTTCCACAAAATCAGATGGGGCCTTATATCGCATATAAGGACCCCCTCAGGGACTCTCCTAGAGTTAGAGGGTCACAGAGTGCTGTCCTTCTTATGGATTCACACAACACTTCTAACCTAATTAGGGTAGCTTCTGTGTTTCTCCGGTACAGCCTTCTTTTTTCTGTTTAAGTAAAAACAAAACAAGACACCAAATGACTCCTCTAGCATAAATAAGCAAATAGAATTTATTCACCATACAGTGAATTTTATAAACTCTGGTTCCCATCTCCCTGCACTGCTCTTTATATGAAAAGATCAGTTTGGGGAATTCTAAGAAAAACCTTTTTATTTTTCTGCCTAGTCTCTCTTGCAATTAAAAATTTAACGTGAAGAATATTATTTATTTAATGCATAGGAGATTTATTTAGAAATTCACTTGGTTCCTTCAGTCCAAGCTGCACTAGGCCCTCCTGATGGGAAGTGCCTGATGCACAATCACTCTTTCTGAGTCCTGGAGGCAAAGCAATGTTGGAAGAACCCACGGCAGAGGTGGGCAGGCATAGATGATGGTGGTGGCATTGATGGTGGTGGTAAGGAGCAAGAACTAAAAATCCCAACTGTTTGACTGAAATTAAGGTCTTATGGTTGGACATATCAGTTAGATTTTCAGATGTGTCTGTGATTATTTTATGACTGTTGCCAATCACTATGTTGAATCATCATCATGGCCCCCGGATGTCTGGCAGAAATGGTGACTGTGTTTTCTAGATTCTGTATTTCACCTCTTCCCTCTTTTCTATGACCTCATCAATCCATCTTCTGGACTCTTGCTGCTGTAGCCAGTGACTGGGGGGAGCCTTTTCTGCTCGCTGCAGCTATTCAAGTTCTGCTTCTACATATGACCGGTTCCTATATGATTCTGACCAGACTGTAATACGGCTGCATTACTATTCTTCATCAAGTTTATCAAAACATCCGCAAATCTTAGGTTTGCAGGTCTTAGGCTTGCCTAGCACTATTCTGTGCTGCTACCAAAGTCCCACTCATTGTCTCTGGGGTCTTCTGTCCTGATGAGTTTGCTCATGCTGGTCCCCTTTCTTGAAGTTTTGTCCATCATTTCCCTTACTTCACCTGCTTCCAAATGGTCAAAATTCACCTCCTCTGGGAAGCCCTCCCTGATCTATCCCACAAGATAATCTTGTTCTCCAACGAATCCCCATAGTTGGATTGGATACACTGCCCTTATGAATTTAGTGCTTGTTATCCTGTAGGGTGGGTAGTTATGGTACCTATTATACTGCACCTTCCTTGTAGATAGGCAAGTGTTTTCTGTTCTAGAAGGATGTATTTCATTTAGCACCTCTTGCTCTTCAATTAAAACCCTTAGCAAGTGATGTGTCCGTGAACAATGTGGTCTCATTTTCTCTTAGTTCTCATAGCTGTCCAAGAGAGCCATTATTCTCTTCTTTCCCTTCTTTATTTCCTTTTCTGAATTGAGACATTAAAATTCAATGACTTAGCAAAATGCTTATGAATTTGAGGTGAAGGAAAAACTACAGTGTTAATGATGCAGAGAAGACGAAGCCAACAAGACTTCTTGTTGCCAATTTCTCTGTTGGGTGACATTCCAGGCTTTTGTTTCCCTGTAGTTTCATTTGCTTTTAACAGAAATAAATCAAAATAAAAAGCAAGGGAGAGGCTTAATGAAACACCTGACTCCCAAAGAGGGCAACCTTGTGTGCTTCACTGGGGTCTCTGTACAGAGTCCCCTCGGTGTCCTCATGGATAGGAAGTTAAAATCATGTGTCCACAAATCACCCTTCTTCTGGCCATGCCTATGGAAACACTTTCTGCCATTGCTCTGGCCAGAGAGATGAAAGCCAGAGACGTCCCACTCCTTAAGAACCGCGCCGAGCTAGGATTCCAGCTTCCGGAATTCTCTGTCCCCCTGGGAGTGTGTAGCGAGGCTGTGGGAGCTGGGACTGAGACCAGGTGCCGACTCCATGTGAGCAATAACTGTGGCTCCTTTGAGACCACCTTCACCATCGTTTAGGGATGTCAACTGTGATAGTCTTCTCCAAAAGGGATTGCATCAGAGCCCAGATCACAGAGGATGAGACTGTTCTCCAACATCTGCTTCCCCAGCCTGTAATTGGCAACAGTCAGGGTGGGGAACCTCTGCACCAGATTTAGCTGATCTGGTGCCTCTGCACCAGATTTAGCTGATCATGCAAAGATGAAGAAGAGAGAGAGAGAAGGAAGTCCTAGGTAGACCAGTACTAGTAAGGGACTTGAGAACGATATGGTGCAGGGAAGAACATTCAGCCATTGTCCCCAAGATGAGTCACTTTTATTTTTGGTAAGGGGGCTGAAGGAGAGGAAGAACGGGGCTCTGAGAGATTAAGTTTCTTGCTCCGTGTCCTGGCTGATCTGGCATAGGAGCACAAGAACCCTGCAGACCTGATGCTTGGTACAATGCTTCCTTTCCATTCCTTCTAGATGTTTCTCCAAGCAATGGAAGAGAAGTAACCTTTGAGCAACAAAGGAAAAACAGGGCATTAAGAAAGAGAAGAGCCCTGGGCAGGTAAAGCAGAATTCAGGTAAGAAACGGATCCAGTTTTGCTGATTTGTTTTCAATTCCAATCACAAGATGTAATTTCTTTTATTTATCATCTTCCCCAATGTCATTCTCTCTCTGGCTTAGATTTATAGCAAAGTTTAATGCTGGAAAAGTGATCAAATCTCTCCTCCACCTCACTGCCATTCTGCCAAGGGACTTTCTGTCCATTAGCACGAATGTCTCCAGCAACCTTCAGCTAAGAATAGACCACAGAGCTGTTCATGCTTGTGCTTGACAGCGAGACATTTCCTGAGTCCTGCTGGGCTGGTGGACTGGACACGTGTGCCTGTGAACCCCTGTTGTGACATAAACAGTGCCTCTGTGCTCAGTTTGACTCCTAGTGACAATTCCACCCTTTAAGCCTGCAGTGTCGGCACGTCACTTCCATTCATTCTTATTTATTTATTTATTATTATTTTTAAAGATTTATTTATTTGTGCATACAGAACTGGGGTACAAGCCAGAGGTGCAG
>NW_004567116.1:5789723-5790228 GCF_000260355.1 Condylura cristata | reverse complement strand
AGCAGAGCAGGCAGATCTACTGAAATCCACTGCTGAGGGGAGCAGCAGGGAGACAGGAGAGGTCTGCTACACCCTGTGGGTCAGCTCCCTGGCCAGGGATCGAACTCATGCTGAGACTTACCTCCTGAGCCGCCAGGGAGGCCCACTTCCACTCTTTCTATCTTAGTTCTTCATCTATAAAATAAGGATAATCTAAGTTCCTGTCTCAGCAAGTGGATGTGAAGGCTAAGTAACTTTGTATGCAAACCACTGAGAATGGTGTCTCTGTCCTTTTGGGTTCTTATAAAATTTAATTTTGGAATTAAATTTCTTGAATAAAGACAACAGCTGTCTGTTAAGCAAGCCCATGCTAGTTAAGAATGGAAGATTAAGCTCAGGAACAGTTTATGATCTTTGTGAATGTTGGTTGGTTTCAATGAGTTCTTAGGTCTCAGCCATCTTTTTTATTTTCAAGATGTGTTTATTTGTGCATACAGAACTGGGGTACAGGCCAGAGGCTCAGGGG